>NW_020621270.1:1368300-1392814 GCF_003573695.1 Papaver somniferum | reverse complement strand
TTTTTTATGTAACTCAATCACTCTAGCAATGGTAACAACTTGAATCGTGAGCCCCACCTAATCACTTAGACAAACATAGTTTAAAATGAAAAAAAATAAAAACAGAATTGAAAAGGACTCAAACGAGATATGGCGAAACTATCATGTTATTTCTAACACCTGAGCTCTGTGCTTTTATGAATAGACTCTTCTAGATGTTTCAATCTAGTCAGATTGGTCCCTCAACTCCTAAAACCAAAATGCTTCCATCCACTTAGATTGGTTAGTGCTATCCTTAATAGGCATAAATTTCTAGGCTCTGGAGTTCATTTATTGTAAAAAGTAACAAAAAGTTTCTACCCCACCCCCAAACTTAAATCTAACATTGTCCTCAATATTTCTAAATAAAGAACAGTACCAAAAGTATAAATAACATGAGGAATCAGTAAAGAGAAAAGCCGGAGAGAGGGTACCTGGGTGAAGTGGAAACAAAAACCTACAAAAATAATATACAACATACAAATCACCTCGATGGTCAATCAAGGGTAAACAGGGTCCTCCAGAGGGACCTCAACATCACCTGTAGGAAAGGCTCTAAAAAGGGTTTCAATCTCTGACCGTTAACCTTCGAAGAACTACTACCATCCGGTGACTCAATTTCAACAGCTCCATGAGGAAAAACAGTGCGAACAATAAAAGGACCCGTCCACCGAGAGCGCAACTTCCCAGGGAAGAGATGTAAGCGGGCATCATACAGAAGAACTTTTTGACCTGGAGAAAATGACTTTCTTAAAATATTTCTATCATGCACAAGTTTCATTTTGTTCTTATACTCTTTCGCACTATCGTATGCATCTCTACGAATCTCTTCCAACTCATTGAGATGGAGTTTCCTAGGGCTCCTGCCTTGTCAAGTGAAAAATTTAGCTGCTTAACATCCCAATAAGCTCTATGTTCTAACTCAACAGGTAAATGACATGCCTTGCCATAAACAAGCCGATAAGGCGACATTCCAATGGGGGTTTTAAACGCAGTACGGTAAGACCATAAGGCATCAGTAAGCCTAGACGACCAGTCTTTCCGATTAAGATTAACTGTTTTCTCTAATATACGTTTTATCTCCCTGTTGGAAACTTCAACCTGACCACTAGTTTGTGGATGATATGGGGTAGCTACCTTATGTGTAATGCCATATTTCTTCATCAAAAGCCTAAAAGGTCCATTACAAAAGTGAGACCCTCCATCACTAATTATAGCTCGCGGCGTACCAAAACGTGTAAATATATTTTCTTTCAAGAACTCTATCACAACCCTATGGTCATTGGTTTTACACGCAACCGCCTCAATCTACTTAGAGACATAGTCTACAGCGACAAGGATGTATAAATTACCACAAGAATTAGGAAACGGACCCATAAAATCTATACCCCACACATCAAAGACCTCAACAATTAAAATAGGGTTCAAGGGCATCATGTTTCTACGGGAAATGGTTCCTAATTTCTGGCAACGTTCACACGTAACACAGTAATTGTGGGAGTCTTTAAACAATGAAGGCCAATAGAATCCACACTGCAATATCTTAGCAGTAGTCTTCTTAGCACTAAAATGACCCCCACAAGCATGATCATGACAAAAGGAAATAATACTGGACTAGTCACTCTTCGGTATACATCTCCTAATAATCTGGTCTGTACAATACTTAAACAAATAAGGATCATCCCAAAAGAAATGCTTAACCTCGGCTAAAAACCTAGAACGATCTTGTTTACCCCAATGTTGGGGCATTCGACCAGTAACAAGATAGTTCACTATATTTGCATACCAAGGTGATTGGGTAACAAAGAACAATTGTTCATCAGGAAAGCTATCCCTTATAGGAAGGGAGTCATTAGAGGAACTAACAACTAGCCTAGACAAGTGATCTGCCACTACATTTTCTGCACCCTTTTTGTCTCTAATGTCTGGGGAAAATTCTTGCAACAATAGGATCCACCTAATCAGTCTAGGTTTAGTATCCTTCTTAGACAAAAGGTATTTCAAAGCAGCATGATCAGTATAGATTACGATCTTAGAACCTAAGAGATAGGATCTAAATTTGTCTAGAGCAAACACGATGGCTAAAAGTTCCTTCTCGGTAGTGGTATAGTTCAACTGGGCATCATTCAGAGTTTTGCTAGCATAGTAAATCACATGAAGTAATTTGTTTTCTCGCTGACCTAGCACAACACCAATGGCATAATCTGAAGCATCACACATGATCTCGAAGGGTAGGTTCCAGTTGGGTCCCTGGACTATAGGAGCAGTAGTGAGTAAATTCTTAAGCTTCTCAAAAGCTTCTAAACACGCATCATCAAAGACAAACTTAACATCTTTTGCAAGCAAATTGCAAAGAGGTCTAGAAATTAAGCTAAATCCTTAATGAATCGACGATAAAATCCTGCATACCCTAGGAATGACCTAATATCCTCAACGGTTTTTGGAACCTGAAGAGTCTTAATAAGATCAACTTTGGATTTGTCTACTTCTATACCCTTAGTGGATACAATGTGCCCCAATACAATTCCTGATTTAACCATAAAATGGCATTTTTCCCAATTAAGAACTAAATTCTTTTCCTTACACCTAGTCAACACTAATGTCAAATGATGCAAGCACTCATCGAAAGATGAACCAAACACTGAAAAATCATCCATGAAGACCTCTAAAAACCGTTCTACCATATCAGAAAATATGCTCATCATGCAACGCTGAAAAGTTGCAGGGGAATTACATAGCCCGAAAGGCATGCGTCTATATGCAAAGGTACCAAAGGGACAGGTAAAAGTGGTTTTCTCTTGGTCTTCTGGGGCAATAACGATCTGATTATACCCGGAATAGCCATCTAAGAAGCAATAATGACTATGTCCAGCTAATCTTTCTAGCATTTGGTCGATAAAAGGAAGGGGAAAGTGATCCTTCCTTGTGACCTTGTTCAATTTCCTATAGTCAATACAGACACGCCATCCCGTGGTCACTCGGGTTGGAATTAACTCGTTATTATCATTCTGGACTACAATGATACCTGATTTTTTGGGGACAACCTGAACGGGGCTGACCCACTTAATGTCTGAAATTGGGTAGATAATACCCGCATCTAACAACTTAAGCACCTCTTTTCGAACTACCTCTTTCATGTTAGGGTTCAGTCGACGTTGCATCTCCCTAGAAGGTTTGGAATCTTCCTCTAAATAAATCTGATGCATACACACAGTAGGACTTATACCCTTAATGTCTGCTATAGTCCACCCTAAAGCTTCCTTATTATCTTGAAGTACATTCACTAGCCTACTTTCCTGATCACTATCCAAATCGGAAGCTATAATCACGGGTAAAGTCTCAGATGACCCTAAAAACACATACTTCATAGTCTCGGGTAGTGGTTTAAGGTCTAACTTAGGAGGCTCTTCTAAAGAAGGAATTAAGGTAGTCTCAGAAACTGGTAATTGTTCGAACCTAGCTTTCCACTTATTAGTGTCTAACACTGGGGTAGAATCTAATAAGGCATTTACTTCTTCAATAGTGCTATCGTCGTCAAAATCTAAACCAAAATGGGATAGACAACTTTCTAATGGGTCTTCAGACAAAATGTTTGGTAATGACTCCTGAACTAAGGCTTCTATCATGTTCACATCTTCAACACATGTGTCATCTAGCTCATAAGGTAGCTTACTGACATTAAAAATGTTCATTTCCATAGTCATATTACCAAAATACAAATTCATCACACCATTACGACAGTTAATGATCGCATTAGACGTAGCTAAGAATGGGCGACCTAAAATCACAGGTATCTGGTTCTCTGGGTCAGGGACAGGTTGGGTGTCTAGCACAACAAAATCTACTGGATAAATAAACTTGTCGACCTCAATGAGAACATCCTCGATAACTCCTCGAGGAATCTTAACGGACCTATCAGCTAACTGAAATGTCATCTGAGTAGGTTTTATTTCACCAAGTCCTAGCTGTAAATACACATGGTAAGGCAGTAAGTTCACACTGGCTCCTAAGTCAAGTAAAGCTTTTTCTACCAGGAATTTACCTATTGTACAAGCAATGGTAGGGGAACCTGGGTCTTTGTACTTTGGAGTTGTGGTGTTCTGAATGATTGAACTTACGTGACTAGCTAGAAAGGCTTTCTTATGGACGCTAAGTTTTCGCTTTCGCGTACACATATCCTTAAGGAACTTGGTATAAGAAGGAATTTGCCTAATTGCATCTAATAAAGGAAGGTTTATGGTAACTTGCTTAAAAACCTCCAATATGTCATTAAAGTTCGATTCCTTCTTTGTTGGTACTAATAGCTGAGGGAACGGGGCTCTAGGCACAGAATCAGATCTCTCAGGGACCGAATTTTCATCATCAGAAATTTTATCGGTTCCTTCAGCTAGTGGTCCTGAGGGGTGAGATCCTGAGGGTTGAACTACAGTATGTTCACTATCGGGCATGGTTACCTGATTGTCTACTACTCTACCACTCCTAAGAGTGCTAATAGCATTCAACTGGTTCGAAGGTTTTGCACCTATTTCATGAGCTCCCCTAGGATTAAGGTTAGTCTGACTAGGGAACCTACCATTATCTCTCTCACTTAAGGTCTTAGCTATTTGGCCAACTTGAAGTTCTAGCTTTGCAAGGCTCTGAGCATTAGTTTGAAAGTTCTGTTTGGTTTCCTGTTGAAAACTAACATGGCTCTGTGCTAACATCTCCTGAGTTTTTGCTAACATCTCAATAGATTCCTCTAAGCTAGTCGTTTTATTTTCTGGGCCTGAAGAATTCTTAGTGTAACCAAAACCTGGGGGAGTGTTGGAATTACTAGGCTGACCTTGATTCTGTCCCTTAGACCACGAAAAATTCGGATGGTTTCTCCAACCGGATTGTAGGTTTCTGAATATGGGTCAAACTTTTGACGATTATCAAACCTAGTGTTATTATAGAGAGCATTGGCTTGCTCTTCATTATTTTGGCCTTCCCAAAAAGGCTCCAATCTACCACTAGTGTGACCCAATTCTATAGCTTCTAACCTCTTTGCTATAGCAGCAATTTTGGCATCTGACTCATACCCTCCTTCTACCCTATTAACATTTCCTCTACTTAGAAGAGTTGTTTTCCGGGGCTCCCTACTATTTTCCCATTGCTGGGTTTTATTGGCAATTTCATTCAAAAAGTCCATCACCGCATCAAAAGTTTGGTTTTCAAACCCACCAGTGCACAAAGACTCAACCATGGTCGTTGTCGAGTAATCTAAACCCTCATAAAGGATCTGAACTAACCTAACCTTTTCTAACCCATGATGAGGACACTGGGATACAAAATCATTGAACCTTTCCAAATACCTATACAAAGATTCCCCTTCTCGTTGTGCAAATGTACAGATTTGCGTCCTAATCGACGATGTTTTGTGCCTAGGGAAAAATTTGTTGTAAAAGGCAGATGTAAGTTGTTCATATGTTTCAATTGACTCGGAAGTCAAACTATAGAGCCATGCTTTGGCTTTATCTTTCAGGGAGAATGGGAATAGCCTAAGTTTCAAAGCATCATCATCTAAGCCTCTAATTCTTAGGGTACTACAAATTTCTTCAAAATCCCTAACATGGAAATAGGGGTTTTCATTTTCTTTCCCTAAAAAGATTGGGAGCATCTGTAGAGTCCCAGGTTTCAATTCATAAGTTGCTTCAGTGTCAGCTAACTTAATGCACGAAGGACGAGTAGTCCTAGTCGGATTTAACAGTGCTTTCAAAGTTGCCATTTCTGGCGCTATCGGAATATTAGGGATTCTTTCCTCAGTGCGTTCAACACCAGACCTTTTTAGAACAAAACTTTCTAAATTAAGGTAATCAAGATCTTTAGAATTACTGGGTTCGTCCCTAATGAATCGACAACGTCTCTTTTACGTTCTCGCAATACCAAAGAATACGGAAGGGAATTCTAAGCAATCACAAACAAGGCTGACTCGACCAAATCAAACCTATTGATTTCTAGCAAACAAAAAGCATGATGGCTCCACTTAGATTGTTTCTAGACTAGCTTATATTTCTCGAAGGGGAATTCGTTACAAGTTGAGCAAACCCCTCTGGATTAATCCGAGCTAATGTGAGATGAAACTGAGGCGAGGGAAGCTCAATGGAGCTTTGATACCCAAGGCTTCACCGGCGTTACACGACGGCTTGTTTCAACTCCCAGAAGTCATCATGACCTTTGAAGTTGCTTAAAAGGTAACCAATATCCTTCGAAAAATTGTCCTAACAAGCTCGATACCCTATAGGTCTCTTTATAACCAGATTTTAAGGCTTGGGTTAGCGTTAGGTTTTGTTTTCCTAAGGCGGGCAAGAAGGGAACGGTGATGAAATCCGAGCCCTTATCTTATATGGTCAGTCCTTGCCCTTTACTAGGAATATAAAAACAGTCCGTATTCAGTCCTCAACAGATATGTACCTTAAGGAATACAGTAACTCGCTGACAGGGGATTCGCGAGTGTTCAGATTCTTACCTCCCGTTCCAGACGGGGGATGAATCGGTTGTAGTCGACTCGGGCCACTGACTCCTGTGTCAGTGTGCGAACCCAAGGTGCAGAGACAATATCGTAATTTTCCTCCTTCTCTGCAAACAGTTTGATATTTAAAGATACCCTTCCGTAGGGTATATAAAAAAAATAAGGTCCCAAAAGTCCAGAGTCCAAAGTCCAAAAGAAAAAGGTACAAAAAGTAAAGAAACCCTAATACAAAATCTAAAAATACTAAAAAAAATAAAAAAAATCTTCTTCTTCACTCCTTTGGATTCTTCTCTTCTTTCGTTCTTTGGCTTCGCTTTCCTATTCAGCACTTATCTTTGTTTCCTTAGCTCAGCTCCAAATCTGAAAAGAATCAAAAAAAATACCAAACCATTAAAAAAGAACAAAAAAAAAAAAAACTAAAAAAAATTATCTAAAACCCTAAAAACAAATCCGCGTCGGCGGCGCCAAAAATTGATGTGTTTGTAGATTGTGGTAAATAAAGTATCGTTCTAACTCGGACTTGTGAAGGATTTTCGAAAATTAAATAAAATTGTTTTAAAGATATAAGAAGGTACCAAGTCTCAGGATTCCACCATTGATCAATCAAGAGATAAATTCTATTCAATATTCATGCAAGTTTTCTTTTTAAAGTGATTCTAATATTTGCCTATGATAGATTTTTGAAGTAATAATTGTAATCACAAAGCATAAAACATCAAAAGTTTGCAAAACCAAGCATGTTTCATCAAAACGATTCACAACAACTCAATAAAAATCAATAAATCTTTTAAGTTCTATGCAAATAATCATGTAAATAATATTGCAATAAATAAATAAAATAGAATTATACCACTTTTCATGAAACAATGGCTTCCTCCGTCGCCTTGGCTAAGATGTTTAGCTTCTCATATTAATCACTTGCTCAAAATACATGTTTTATAGCTCAAAAGTTGATTAAAAAGAAGTAAACAACCCAACAGAAAAATCGCAACAGCAGTTACTGTTGCGAAGGCGCTGTTGAGCCGTTACAAAAGAAGGTTTAGTAACGGAAGAAGAAAAACTGAATTCTGTTACAAAGGCGCCGTAGTGGTGTTGCAAATTTGAGACGTTGTTCTTATTTGCAACACCTGTTCTTCAGCAGCAGGAAAATATTCGACAGTTTCTGCAACTTCCCTGGGCTCTGATTTCTCGTCTCTGCAGCGCTCCAACCTTCTCCAAACTCTTCCACCCACAACTATGAACCATTGGCTCTCTATTTATACATCACAGGCACCTTTAAACTCTCCAAAAACACATCGAAATTTCCCTCTTTTGTTCTTGGCAGTTACGGCAATAATCTCTTGCCAAATTTGTTTCACGCGTTTTCGATCTCTCCAAATGGTATCAAACTCTTACCTAGGTAGAATATATCCTGTTTTGATAATTTACTTGCCTTAAATCTCTTTGAATAACCAAAAATAATCCAAACAGGACCAGTTTCCTAATTCGACTCCAAGTCCATTTTCCGGCTATTCTAGCCCAATTCAATCGATCCAGTTGCTTCTAACAATCTTCTTAGGCCATATAGAGTTGAGCCCAACCAAATTCAAGTATTTAATCTCCCTGGAAAGTCTTCAAAAATCGATCGAAACTTCAACAGCAGAAAAGAGTAATTTCCCGCCAATTTTTTTGTGTAAAACGTGAAGATGGTGATGCCCCTTATCCTGATCTGGTCTCCCTTTAGCAACTGCCTGGAAATGGGTTAACCCTTAGTAATTAGGTTACCCCTTATCCAAAATCAAGGGTCTGTATAACAATTCTTCTGGGACATTTTTTTCCGCACTTTTTTCGGGGTTCCTCGGGGACATTTCTGGGGTACTTCCGGTACACTTCTGGGGCGCGTCCGGTACTTTATCAACGGAGGTCCAAATGCCGCATTTTTAGCCAAATTCGCCGCAAAGCCTTATTCTTCTAAAAAAACACCTATAAATAAATGAAATACCATAATAAGTACAATTTCGGGCACTAACAATATATACAATTGAGCTATATTAGACACATAAATGCGTCTATCAGACCACGGTAGGGAAATCTCTCTAGATCATTTTCCAAACATGTTATGAGCGTTCCATAGAAATAAGGCCGACTTATTTGACTTCCATGATAACTATGGATTTACATAAAATGGAAACAAATTTAATTAAAACAATAATGATTAATTTGAAAAATTAATAGGGTCATTTACATGGATTCATTTGTTCAATACGATAATGGTTAGTTTGAAGGTTTAAGGAAACGACTATTGGGGTTTACATGAGAGATAGATTTTGGATGATTTACGGGTAATCAATGAAGGGAGCTATGCTTATACTTTGGATTTAATTTTTTGTAAACAGGTGGTCAAATGAGAAAATAACAGTAGCTCAGTGTATGATTTGAGATTAGCAATGAAGGAAGATGGCAATGGTATTAAGAGTGGAACCTAAAACCTCGTGAATGAAAATCAACAACTTTCATTTCTCAAACATGGAGTATGTAGAAGATACGGCGCAGTTAGTGAATAAAACGGAGTTTAGAAGTTTATTAGACATTTAACATTTTTTAACTCTAAATTGGATGGTCAACACCGTGTCAATCAACGCCAATTCGTTGACTGGGCACCAAACTCAGATATTGACAAAGTTAGGCACCAAACGCGAAAGTGTACCATTTTATAGGCACCAAACTCGAAAAATCCCTTCTAATAATGAACTTCTAATCTCTTTAAAAGGTCATAGATTACCTATAATAAAACATGGAAAGAAGGAGATAAGGTTTTCAACCGTTAATAACTTCTCAATGATTATGGGATCTTCTTTAAGCTAGATAATCATCGCAAAATTTGAATAAAATACCATAAACACAAATCACTCAAGGAAGTCCGCAGGCTTCGTTAGATGTCGGAACTCTATGATCAAGACCAAATCATGAAACAAAAAGACTCCCCTTTAATAGAAAATTTTCAGAAAAAATATTTCCTGCACAAATTACATGTCTAGAGGCTTGAGAGTCGAAAAAAGCTTGCATTTTGGATGCATTGACTCAAGGAAGTCCAGTGACTTCGTTAGAAGTCGAAATCCTTTTTTTAAAACCAAACTATAAACTAGATAAACTCATTTTTATTATTAAATTTTCTAAAAAATGATTGTGGTAAAAAATAGTACATTTAAAGGCTCTACATGTTATCCAAATTGCATTTTTACGTATGTTGATTCCAAAAATAAAGAGGGAAGTCATCCTTTACATTGAAAATAAGAATGAAACACCAATTTCTAAGCGTCCAAATCCTAAATTTTTTCCTGTATACTGTGGGAAACTAAAAGACAGAGGTAACAGATAAAGAATGAGGTCATTCCCACTTCGTATGAAGAAGTTATGAGCAAAATAGTCGAAAAAAAGAGATTACACAACACCTTGGGGGGACAAAGAGAGTTATATAAGTAGACAATATTTATAATAAGGGGTATTTGGAGTTTGGTTCCTATAAAATGTCACACCTTTGCCTTTGGTACCTAACTTTTTCCGAATTTGAGTTTGGTGTGGGTCCCAACCAAGCAGTTGACTTAACGGATGACTGGTGGACCGTTCACAAGCTGTGTTAGAGCACAACTTGTAGCTCGGCCCCCCGCCAACTTTTGTAAATAAATACGTGTCTTTGTGAATAATTTTTTAAACAATCATTATTTAATTTAACTATTTCACTAACACGGACCACGGTAGGTAAATCTCTCTAGATCATTTTCCAAACACGTTACGAGCGTTCCAGAGAAATAAGGCTGACTTATCTGACTGCCATAATAACTATGGATTTACATAAAGTGGAAAAAAATTTAATTAATGCAATAATGATTAATTTGAAAAATGAATAGGGTCATTTACATGGATTCATTCGTTCAATACAATAATGGTTAGTTTGAAGGTTTAAGGAAACGATTATTGGGGTTTACATGAGAGATAGATTTTGGATGATTTACCGGTAAACAATTAAGGGAGCTATGCTTATACTTTGGATTTAATTTTGTGTAAACGGGTGGTCATATGAGAAAATAACAGTATCTCAGTGTATCATTTGAGATTAGCAATGAAAGAAGATGGCAATGGTATTAAGAGTGGAACCTAAAACCTCGTGAATTAAAATCAACAACTCTCATTTCTCAAACATGGAGTATGTAGAAGATAAGGCGCAACTAGTGAATGAAACGGAGTTTAGAATTTTATTAGACATTTCACATTTTTAACTCTAAATTGGATGGTCAACACGGTCAATCAACGCCAATTCGTTGACTGGGCACCAAACTCAGATATTCACAAAGTTTGGCAACAAACGCGAAAGTGTACCATTTTATATGCACCAAACTCGAAATATCCCTTCTAATAATGAACTTCTAATCTTTTAAAAGGGTCATAGATTACCTATAATATTATTTTTTTTTGCTAAATCCATTAGATTACCTATAATAAAACATGGAAATAAGGAGATAAGGTTTGCAACCGTTAATAACTTCTCAACGATTATGGGATCTTCTTTAAGCTAGATAATCATTACAAAATTTGAATAAAATACCATAAACACAAATGACTCAAGGAAGTCCGCAGGCTTCGTTAGATGTCGGAACTCTATGATAAACACCAAATCATGAAACAGAAAGACTCCCCTTTAATAGAAAATTTTCAGAAAAAATATTTCCTGTACAAATTACATGTCTAGAGGCTTGAGAGTCGAAAAAAGCTTGCATTTTGGATGCATTGACTCAAGGAAGTCCAGTGACTTCGTTAGAAGTCGAAATCCTTTTTTTAAAACCAAACTATAAACTAGATTAACCATTTTTATTATAAATTTTCTAAAAAATGATTGTGGTAAAAAATAATACATTTAAAAGCTCTACATGTTATCCAAATTGCATTTCTACGTTCACAAGCTGTTTGGAGCACAACTTGTTGCTCGGCCCACCGCCAACTTTAGTAAATAAATACTTGTCTTTGTGAATAATTGATTAAACAATCCTTATTTAATTTAACTAGTTCACTAACACGGACCACGATAGGGAAATCTCTCTAGATCATTTTCCAAACATGTTACGAGCGTTCCAGAGAAATAAGGCTGACTTATCTGACTGCCATGATAACTATGGATTTACATAAAGTGGAAACAAATTTAATTAATGCAATAATGATTAATTTAAAAAATTAATCAGTTAATTTACATGGATTCATGTGTTCAATACATTAATGGTTAGTTTGAAGGTTTAAGGAAACGATTATTGGGGTTTACATGAGAGATAGATTTTGGATGATTTACCGGTAAACAATAAAGGGAGCTATGCTTATACTTTTGATTTAATTTTGTGTAAACAGGTGGTCATATGAAAAAATAACAGTAGCTCAGTGTATCATTTGTGATTAGCAATGAAAGAAGATGGCAATGGTATTAAGAGTGGAACCTAAAACCTCGTGAATGAAAATCAACAACTCTCATTTCTCAAACATGGAGTATGTAGAAGATAAGGCGCAACTAGTGAATGAAACGGAGTTTAGAATTTTATTAGACATTTCACATTTTTAACTCTAAATTGGATGGTCAACACGGTCAATCAACGCCAATTCGTTGACTGGGCACCAAACTCAGATATTGACAAAGTTTGGCACCAAACGCGAAAGTGTACCATTTTATATGCACCAAACTCGAAATATCCCTTCTAATAATGAACTTCTAATCTTTTAAAAAGGTCATAGATTACCTATAATTAAAACATGGAAATAAGGAGATAAGGTTTGCAACCGTTAATAACTTCTCAACGATTATGGGATCTTCTTTAAGCTAGATAATCATTACAAAATTTGAATAAAATACCATAAACACAAATGACTCAAGGAAGTCCGCAGGCTTCGTTAGATGTCGGAACTCTATGATAAAGACCAAATCATGAAACAGAAAGACTCCCCTTTAATAGAAAATTTTCAGAAAAAATATTTCCTGCACAAATTACATGTCTAGAGGCTTCAGAATCGAAAAAGCTTGCATTTTGGATGCATTGACTCAAGGAAGTTCAGTGACTTCGTTAGAAGTCGAAATCCTTTTTTTAAAACAAAATTATAAACTAGATAAACTCATTTTTCTTATAAAATTTTCTAAAAAATGATTGTGGTAAAAAAATAATACATTTAAAGGCTCTACATGTTATCAAAATTGAATTTCTACGTATGTTGATTCCAAAAATAAAGAGGGGAGTCATCCTTTACATTGAAAATAAGGATGAAACACCAACTGCTAAGCGTCCAAATCCTAAATATTTTCCTGTATACTGTGGGGAACTGAAAGACAGAGGTAACAGAAAAAGAATGAGGTCATTCCCACTTCGTATGAACAAGCTATGAGCAAAATAGTCGAAAAAGAGATTACACAAAACCTTGGGGGACAAAGAGAGTTATATAAGTAGACAATATTTATAATAAGGGGTATTTTGAGTTTGGTGCCTATAAAGTGGCACACCTTTTCCTTTGGTACCTAACTTTGTCGGAATTTGAGTTTGGTGTGGGTCCCAACCAAGCAGTTGACTTAACGGATGACTGGTGGACCGTTCACAAGCTGTGTTGGAGCACAACTTGTTGCTCGGCCTCCGCCAACATTTATAAATAAATGGGTGTCTTTGTGAATAATTGTTTAAACAATCATTATTTAATTTAACTAGTTCACTAACACGGACCACGGTAGGGAAATCTCTCTAGATCATTTTCCAAACACGTTACGAGCGTTCCAGAGAAATAAGGCTGACTTATCTGACTGCCATGATAACTATGGATTTACATAAAATGGAAACAAATTTAATTAATACAATAATGATTAATTTGAAAAATGAATAGGTTCATTTACATGGATTCATTTGTTCAATACAATAATGGTTAGTTTGAAGGTTTAAGGAAACGATTATTGGGGTTTACATGAGAGATAGATTTTGGATGATTTACCAGTAAATAATGAAAGGAGCTATGCTTATACTTTGGATTTAATTTTTTGTAAACAGGTGATCATATGAGAAAATAAGAGTAGCTCAGTGTATGATTTGAGATTAGCAAGGAAAGAAGATGGCAATGGTATTAAGGGTGGAACCTAAAACCTCGTGAATGAAAATCAAAAACTCTCATTTCTCAAACATGGAGTATGTAGAAGATAAGGCGCAGTTAGTGAATAAAACGGAGTTTAGAATTTTATTAGACATTTCACATTTTTAACTCTAACTTGGATGGTCAACAAGGTCAATCAACGCCAATTCGTTGACTGGGCACCAAACTCAGATATTGACAAAGTTAGGCACCAAACGCGAAAGTTTACCATTTTAGAGGCACCAAACTCGAAATATCCCTTCTAATAATGAACTTCTAATCTTTTAAAAAGGTCATAGATTACCTATAATAAAACATGGAAAGAAGTAGATAAGGTTTGCAACCGTTAATAACTTCTCAATTATTCTGGGATCTTCTTTAAGCTAGATAATCATCGTAAAAATTGAATAAAATACCATAAACACAAATGACTCAAGGAAGTCCGCAGGCTTCGTTAGATGTCGGAACTCTATGATCAAGACCAAATCATGAAACAAAAAGACTCCCCTTTAATAGAAAATTTTCATAAAAAATATTTCCTGCACAAATTACATGTCTAGAGGCTTGAGAGTCGAAAAAAGATTGGATTTTGGATGCATTGACTCAAGGAAGTCCAGTGACTTCGTTAGAAGTCGAAATCCTTTTTTTAAAACCAAACTATAAACTAGATAAACTCATTTTTATTATAAAATTTTCTAAAAAATGATTGTGGTAAAAAATAATACATTTAAAGGCTCTACATGTTATCCAAATTGCATTTCTACGTATGTTGATTCCAAAAATAAAGAGGGAAGTCATCGTTTACATTGAAAATAAGGATGAAACACAAATTGCTAAGCGTCCAAATCCTAAATATTTTCCTATATACTGTAGGGAACTGAAAGACAGAGGTAACAAAAAAAGAATGAAGTCATTCCCACTTCGTATGAACAAGCTATGAACAAAATAGTCGAAAAAGAGATTACACAAATCCTTGGGGACAAAGAGAATTATATAAGTAGACAATATTTATAATAAGGGGTATTTTGAGTTTTGTGCCTATAAAATGACACACCTTTTCCTTTAGTACCTAACTTTGTAGGAATTTGAGTTTGGTGTGAGTCCCAACCAAGCAGTTGACTTAACGGATGATTGGTGGAGCGTTCACAAGCTGTGTTGGAGCACAACTTTTTGCTCGGCCCCCCGCCAACTTTTGTAAATAAATACATGTATTTGTGAATAATTATTTAAACAATTATTATTTAATTTAACTAGTTCACTAACACGGACCACGGTAGGGAAATCTCTCTAGATCATTTTCCAAACACGTTACGAGCGCTCCAGAGAAATAAGGCTGACTTATCTAACTGCCATGATAACTATGGATTTACATAAAATGGAAACAAATTTAATTAATACATTAATGATTAATTTGAAAAATGAATAGGGTCATTTACATGGATTCATTTGTTCAATACAATAATGGATATTTTTAATGTTTAAGGAAACGATTATTGGGGTTTACATGAGAGATAGATTTTGGATGATTTACCGGTAAACAATGAAGGGAGCCATGCTTATACTTTGGATTTAATTTTGTGTAAAAAGGTAGTCATATGAGAAAATAACAGTAGCTCAGTGTATTATTTGAGATTAGCAATGAAAGAAGATGGCAATGGTATTAAGAGTGGAACCTAAAACCTCGTGAATGAAAATCAACAACTCTCATTTCTCGAACATGGAGTATGTAGAATATAGGGCGCAATTAGTGAATAAAATGGAGTTTAGAATTTTATTAGACATTTCACATTTTTAACTCTAAATTGGATGGTCAACACGGTCAATCAACGCCAATTCGTTTCTCAAACATGGAGTATGTAGAATATTGAACTAGTCAACGAATTGGCGTTGATTGACCGTGTTGACCATCCAATTTAGAGTTAAAAATGTGAAATGTCTAATAAAATTCTAAACTCCGTTTTATTCACTAACTGCGCCCTATCTTCTACATACTCCAAGTTTGAGAAATGAGAGTTGTTGTTTTTCATTCACGAGGTTTTAGGTTCCACTCTTAATACCATTGCCGTCTTCTTTCATTGCTAATCTCAAATCATACACTGAGCTACTGTTATTTTATCATATGACCACCTGTTTACACAAAATTAAATCCAAAGTATAAGCATAGCTCCCTTCATTGTTTACTGGTAAATCATCCAAAATCTATCTCTCATGTAAACCCCAATAATCGTTTCCTTAAACCTTTAAACTAACCATTATTGTATTGAACAAAGGAATCCACGTAAATGACCCTATTCATTTTTCAAATTAATCATTATTGTATTAATTAAATTTTTTTCCATTTTATGTAAATCCATAGTTATCATGGAAGTCAGATAAGTCAGCCTTATTTCACCGGAACGCTCGTAACGTGTTTGGAAAATGATCTAGAGAGATTTCCCTACCGTGGTCCGTGTTAGTGAACTAGTTAAATTAAATAATGATTGTTTAAATAATTATTCACAAAGACACAAATTTATTCACAAAATTTGGCGGGGGTCGAGCAACAAGTTGTGCTCCAACACAGCTTGTGAACGGTCCACCAGTCATCCGTTAAGTCAACTGCTTGATTAGGACCCACACCAAACTCAAATTCCGACAAAGTTAGGTACCAAAGGCAAAGTTGTGCCATTTTATAGGAACCAAACTCAAAATACCCCTTATTATAAATATTGTCTACTTATATTACTCTCTTTGTCCCCCAAGGTTTTGTGTAATCTCTTTTTCGACTATTTTGCCCATAACTTCTTCGTACGAAGTGGGAATGACCTCATTCTTTTTCTGTTACCTCTGTCTTTCAGTTCCCCACAATATACATGAAAATATTTAGGATTTGGACGCTTAGCAATTGTGTTTCATCCTTATTTTCAATGTAAGGGATGACTTCCCTCTTTATTTTAAGAATCAACATACGTAGAAATGCAATTTGGATAACATGTAGAGCCTTTAAATGTATTATTATTTACTGCAATCATTTTTTAGAAAATTTTATAATAAAAATGAGTTTGTCTAGTTTATAGTTTGGTTTTAAAAAAAAGGATTTCGACTTCTAACGAATACACTGGACTTCCTTGAGTCAATGCATCCAAAATGCAAGCTTTTTTCGATTCTGAAGCCTGTAGACATATAATTTGTGCAGGGAATATTTTTTCTGAAAATTTTCTATTAAAGGGGAGTCTTTCTGTTTAATGATTTGGTCTTGATCATAAAGTTCCGACATCTAACGAAGCCTGCGGAGCCTTGAGTCATTTGTGTTTATGGTATTTTATTCAAATTTTGCAATGATTATCAAGCTTAAAGAAGATCCCATAATCGTTGAGAAGTTATTAACGGTTGCAATCCTTATCTCCTTCTTTCCATGTTTTATTATAGGTAATCTATGACCTTTTTAAAAGATTAGAAGTTCATTATTAGAAGGGATATTTTGAGTTTGGTGCCTATAAAATGGTACACTTTCGCGTTTAGTGCCTAACTTTGTCAATATCTGAGTTTGGTGCCAAGTTAACGAATTGGCGTTGATTGACCGTGTTGACCATCCAATTTAGAGTTAAAAATGTGAAATGTCTAATAAAATTCTAAACTCCGTTTTATTCTCTAACGGCGCCCTATATTTTACATACTCCAAGTTTGAGAAATGAGAGTTGTTGATTTTCATTCACGAGGTTTTAGGTTCCACTCTTAATACCATAGCCATCTTCTTTCATTGCTAATCTTAAATCATACACTGAGCTACTGTTATTTTCCAACATGACCACCTGTTTACACAAAATTAAATCCAATGTAGAAGCATAGCTCCCTTCATTGTTTACCGGTAAATCATCCAAAATCTATCTCTCATGTAAACCCCAATAATCGTTCCCTTAAACCTTCAAACTAACCATTATTGTATTGAACAAATGAATCCATGTAAATGACCCTATTCATTTTTCAAATTAATCATTATTGTATTAATTAAATTTGTTTCCATTTTATGTAAATCCATAGTTATCATGGCAGTCAGGTAAGTCAGCCTTATTTCACCGGAACGCTCGTAACGTGTTTGGAAAATGATCTAGAGAGATTTCCCTACCGTGGTCCGTGTTAGTGAACTAGTTAAATTAAATAATGATTGTTTAAACAATTATTCACAAAGACACGTATTTATTTACAAAAGTTGGCGGAGGCCGAGCAACAAGTTGTGCTCCAACACAGCTTGTGAACGGTCCACCAGTCATCCGTTAAGTCAACTGCTTGGTTGGGACCCACACCAAACTCAAATTCCGACAAAGTTAGGTACCAAAGGCAAAGTTGTTCCATATTATAGGCACCAAACTCAAAATACCCCTTATTATAAATATTGTCTACTTATATAACTCTCTTTGTCCCCCAAGGTTTTGTGTAATCTCTTTTTCGACTATTTTGCTCATAGCTTGTTCATACGAAGTGGGAATGACCTCATTCTTTTTCTGTTACCTCTGTCTTTCAGTTCCCCACAGTATACAGGAAAATATTTAGGATTTGGACGCTTAGCAATTAGTGTTTAATCCTTATTTTCAATGTAAAGGATGACTTCTCTCTTTATTTTTAGAATCAACATACGTAGAAATGCAATTTGGATAACATGTAGAGCCTTTAAATGTATTATTTTTTACCACAATCATTTTTTAGAAAATTTTATAATAAAAATGAATTTATTTAGTTTATAGTTTGGTTTTAAAAAAAGGATTTCGACTTCTAACGAAGTCACTGGACTTCCTTGAGTCAATGCATCCAAAATGCAAGCTTTTTTCAACTCCCAAGCCTCTAGACTTGTAATTTGTGTATGAAATATTTTTTCTGAAAACTTTTTATTAAAGGGGAGCCTTTATGTTCCATGATTTGGTCTTGATCATAGAGTTCCGACATCTAACGAAGCTTGCGGACTTCCTTCAGTCATTTGTGTTTATGGTATTTTCTTCATATTTTGCAATGATTATCTAGCTTAAAGAAGATCCCACAATCGTTGAGAAGTTATTAAGGGTTGCAAACCTTATCTCCTTCTTTCCATGTTTTATTATAGGTAATCTATGACCCTTTTTAAAATATTAGAAGTTCATTATTAGAGGGGATATTTCGAGTTTGGTGCCTTTAAAATGGTACACTTTCGCGTTTGGTGCCTAACTTTGTCAATATTTGAGTTTGGTGCCCAGTCAACGAATTGGCGTTGATTGACCGTGTTGACCATCCAATTTAGAGTTAAAAATGTGAAATGTCTAATAAAATTCTAAACTCCGATTTATTCACTAACTGCACCCTATCTTCTACCTACTCCATGTTTGAGAAATGAGAGTTGTCGATTTTCATTCACGAGGTTTTAGGTTCCACTCTTAATACCATTGCCATCTTCTTTCATTGCTAATCTCAAATCATACACTGATCTACTGTTATTTTCTCATATGACCACCTGTTTAGACAAAATTAAATCCAAAGTATAAGCATAGCTCCCTTCATTGTTTACCGGTAAATCATCCAAAATCTATCTCTCATATAAACCCCAATAATCGTTTCCTTAAACATTCAAACTAACTATTATTGTATTGAACAAATGAATCCATGTAAATGACCATATTCATTTTTAAATTAATCATTATTGTTTTAATTAAATTTGTTCCCATTTTATGTGAATCCATAGTTATCATGGCAGTCAGATAAGTCAGCCTTATTTCTCTGGAACGCTCGTAACGTGTTTGGAAAAGGATCTAGAGAGATTTCCATACCAAGGTCCGTGTTAGTGAACTAGTTAAATTAAATAATGATTGTTTATACAATTATTCACAAGGTTACGTATTTATTTACAAAAGTTGGCGGGGGAGCGAGCAATAAGTTGTGCTCCAACACAGCTTGTGAACGGTCCACCAGTCATCTGTTAAGTCAACTGCTTGGTTGGGACCCACACCAAACTCAAATTCCGACAAAGTTAGGTACCAAAGGAAAAGGTGAGCCATTTTATAGGCCCCGAACTCAAAATACCCCTTATTATAAATATTGTCTACTTATATAACTCTCTTTGTCCCCCAAGGGTTTGTGTAATCTCTTTTTCGACTATTTTGCTCATAACTTCTTCATACGAAGTGGGAATGACCTCATTCTTTTTCTGTTACCTCTGTCTTTCAGTTCCCGACATTATACAGGAAAATCTTTAGGATTTGGATGCTTAGCAATTGGTGTTTCATCCTTATTTTCAATGTAAAGGATGACTTCCCTCTTTATTTTTGGAATCAACATACGTAGAAAAGCAATTTGGATAACATGTAGAGCCTTTAAATGTATTATTTTTTACCACAATCATTTTTTAGAAAATTTTATAATAAAAATGAATTTATTTAGTTTATAGTTTGGTTTTAAAAAAAGGATTTCGACTTCTAACGAAGTCACTGGACTTCCTTGAGTCAATGCATCCAAAATGCAAGCTTTTTTTCAACTCCCAAGCCTCTAGACTTGTAATTTGTGTATGAAATATTTTTTCTGAAAACTTTTTATTAAAGGGGAGCCTTTATGTTCCATGATTTGGTCTTGATCATAGAGTTCCGACATCTAACGAAGCTTGCGGACTTCCTTCAGTCATTTGTGTTTATGGTATTTTCTTCATATTTTGCAATGATTATCTAGCTTAAAGAAGATCCCACAATCGTTGAGAAGTTATTAAGGGTTGCAAACCTTATCTCCTTCTTTCCATGTTTTATTATAGGTAATCTATGACCCTTTTTAAAATATTAGAAGTTCATTATTAGAGGGGATATTTCGAGTTTGGTGCCTTTAAAATGGTACACTTTCGCGTTTGGTGCCTAACTTTGTCAATATTTGAGTTTGGTGCCCAGTCAACGAATTGGTGTTGATTGACCGTGTTGACCATCCAATTTAGAGTTAAAAATGTGAAATGTCTAATAAAATTCTAAACTCCGATTTATTCACTAACTGCACCCTATCTTCTACCTACTCCATGTTTGAGAAATGAGAGTTGTCGATTTTCATTCACGAGGTTTTAGGTTCCACTCTTAATACCATTGCCATCTTCTTTCATTGCTAATCTCAAATCATACACTGATCTACTGTTATTTTCTCATATGACCACCTGTTTAGACAAAATTAAATCCAAAGTATAAGCATAGCTCCCTTCATTGTTTACCGGTAAATCATCCAAAATCTATCTCTCATATAAACCCCAATAATCGTTTCCTTAAACATTCAAACTAACTATTATTGTATTGAACAAATGAATCCATGTAAATGACCCTATTCATTTTTAAATTAATCATTATTGTTTTAATTAAATTTGTTCCCATTTTATGTGAATCCATAGTTATCATGGCAGTCAGATAAGTCAGCCTTATTTCTCTGGAACGCTCGTAACGTGTTTGGAAAAGGATCTAGAGAGATTTCCATACCAAGGTCCGTGTTAGTGAACTAGTTAAATTAAATAATGATTGTTTATACAATTATTCACAAGGTTACGTATTTATTTACAAAAGTTGGCGGGGGAGCGAGCAATAAGTTGTGCTCCAACACAGCTTGTGAACGGTCCACCAGTCATCTGTTAAGTCAACTGCTTGGTTGGGACCCACACCAAACTCAAATTCCGACAAAGTTAGGTACCAAAGGAAAAGGTGAGCCATTTTATAGGCTCCGAACTTAAAATACCCCTTATTATAAATATTGTCTACTTATATAACTCTCTTTGTCCCCCAAGGGTTTGTGTAATCTCTTTTTCGACTATTTTGCTCATAACTTCTTCATACGAAGTGGGAATGACCTCATTCTTTTTCTGTTACCTCTGTCTTTCAGTTCCCGACATTATACAGGAAAATCTTTAGGATTTGGATGCTTAGCAATTGGTGTTTCATCCTTATTTTCAATGTAAAGGATGACTTCCCTCTTTATTTTTGGAATCAACATACGTAGAAAAGCAATTTGGATAACATGTAGAGCCTTTAAATGTATTATTTTTTACCACAATCATTTTTTAGAAAATTTTATAATAAAAATGAATTTATTTAGTTTATAGTTTGGTTTTAAAAAAAGGATTTCGACTTCTAACGAAGTCACTGGACTTCCTTGAGTCAATGCATCCAAAATGCAAGCTTTTTTCAACTCCCAAGCCTCTAGACTTGTAATTTGTGTATGAAATATTTTTTCTGAAAACTTTCTATTAAAGGGGAGCCTTTATGTTCCATGATTTGGTCTTGATCATAGAGTTCCGACATCTAACGAAGCTTGCGGACTTCCTTCAGTCATTTGTGTTTATGGTATTTTCTTCATATTTTGCAATGATTATCTAGCTTAAAGAAGATCCCACAATCGTTGAGAAGTTATTAAGGGTTGCAAACCTTATCTCCTTCTTTCCATGTTTTATTATAGGTAATCTATGACCCTTTTTAAAATATTAGAAGTTCATTATTAGAGGGGATATTTCGAGTTTGGTGAATTTAAAATGGTACACTTTCGCGTTTGGTGCCTAACTTTGTCAATATTTGAGTTTGGTGCCCAGTCAACGAATTGGCGTTGATTGACCGTGTTGACCATCCAATTTAGAGTTAAAAATGTGAAATGTCTAATAAAATTCTAAACTCCGATTTATTCACTAACTGCACCCTATCTTCTACCTACTCCATGTTTGAGAAATGAGAGTTGTCGATTTTCATTCACGAGGTTTTAGGGTCCACTCTTAATACCATTGCCATCTTCTTTCATTGCTAATCTCAAATCATACACTGATCTACTGTTATTTTCTCATATGACCACCTGTTTAGACAAAATTAAATCCAAAGTATAAGCATAGCTCCCTTCATTGTTTACCGGTAAATCATCCAAAATCTATCTCTCATATAAACCCCAATAATCGTTTCCTTAAACATTCAAACTAACTATTATTGTATTGAACAAATGAATCCATGTAAATGACCCTATTCATTTTTAAATTAATCATTATTGTTTTAATTAAATTTGTTCCCATTTTATGTGAATCCATAGTTATCATGGCAGTCAGATAAGTCAGCCTTATTTCTCTGGAACGCTCGTAACGTGTTTGGAAAAGGATCTAGAGAGATTTCCATACCAAGGTCCGTGTTAGTGAACTAGTTAAATTAAATAATGATTGTTTATACAATGATTCACAAGGTTACGTATTTATTTACAAAAGTTGGCGGGGGAGCGAGCAATAAGTTGTGCTCCAACACAGCTTGTGAACGGTCCACCAGTCATCTGTTAAGTCAACTGCTTGGTTGGGACCCACACCAAACTCAAATTCCGACAAAGTTAGGTACCAAAGGAAAAGGTGAGCCATTTTATAGGCTCCGAACTCAAAATACCCCTTATTATAAATATTGTCTACTTATATAACTCTCTTTGTCCCCCAAGGGTTTGTGTAATCTCTTTTTCGACTATTTTGCTCATAACTTCTTCATACGAAGTGGGAATGACCTCATTCTTTTTCTGTTACCTCTGTCTTTCAGTTCCCGACATTATACAGGAAAATCTTTAGGATTTGGATGCTTATCAATTGGTGTTTCATCCTTATTTTCAATGTAAAGGATGACTTCTCTCTTTATTTTTGGAATCAACATACGTAGAAAAGCAATTTGGATAACATGTAGATCCTTTAAATGTATTATTTTTTACCACAATCATTTTTTAGAAAATTTTATAATAAAAATGAGTTTATCTAGTTTATAGTTTGGTTTTAAAAAAAGGATTTCGACTTCTAACGAAGTCACTGGACTTCCCTGAGTCAATGCATCCAAAATGCAAGCTTTTTTCGACTCTCAAGCCTCTAGACATGTAATTTGTGCAGGAAATATTTTTTCTGAAAATTTTCTATTAAAGGGGAGTCTTTCTGTTTCATGATTTGGTCTTTATCATAGAGTTCCAAAATCTAACGAAGCCTGCGGACTTCCTTGAGTCATTTGTGTTTATGGTATTTTATTCAAATTTTGCAATGATTATCTAGATTAAAGAAGATCCCATAATTTTTGAAAAGTTATTAAAGGTTGAAAACCTTATCTCCTTCTTTCCATGTGTTTATTATACATGATCTATGACCTTTTTAAGAGATTAGAAGTTCATTATTAGAAGGGATATTTCGAGTTTGGTGCCTATAAAATGGTACACTTTCGCGTTTGGTGCCTAACTTTGTCAATATCTGAGTTTGGTGCCCAATCAACGAATTGGGGTTGATTGACACCGTGTTGACCATCCAATTTAGAGTTAAAAATATTAAATGTCTAATAATATTCTATACTCCGTATTATTCACTTACTGCGCCTTATCTTCTACATACTCCATGTTTGAGAAATGAGAGTTGTTGATTTTCATTCACGAGGTTTTAGGTTCCACTCTTAATACCATTGCCATCTTCTTTCATTGCTAATCTCAAATCATACACTGAGCTACTGTTATTTTCTCATATGACCACCTGTTTACACAAAATGAAATCCAAAGTATAAGCATAGCTCCCTTCATTGTTTACCCGTAAATCATCCAAAATCTATCTCTCATGTAAAACCCAATAATCGTTTCCTTAAATCTTCAAACTAACCATTATTATATTGAACAAATGAATCCATGTAAATGACCATATTCATTTTTCAAATTAATCATTATTGTATTAATTAAATTTGTTTCCATTTTAGGTAAATCCATAGTTATCATGGAAGTCTGATAAGTCAGCCTTATTTCTCTGGAACGCTCGTAACGTGTTTGGAAAATAATCTAGAGAGATTTCCCTACCGTGGTCCGTGTTAGTGAACTAATTAAATTAAATATTGTTTGTTTTAACAATTATTCACAAAGACACGTATTTATTTACAAAAGTTGGCGGGGGGGGGGGGGGGGGGGGGG
>NW_020621270.1:1362779-1368290 GCF_003573695.1 Papaver somniferum | reverse complement strand
CTTGTGAACGGTCCACTAGTCATCTGTTAAGTCAACTGCTTGGTTGGGACCCACACCAAACTCAAATTCCGACAAAGTTAGGTACCAAAGGAAAAGGTGTGCCATTTTATAGGCACCAAACTCAAAATACCACTTATTATAAATATTGTCTACTTATATAACTCTCTTTGTCCCCCAAGGTTTTGTGTAATCTCTTTTTCGACTATTTTGCTCATAACTTCTTCATATGAAGTGGGAATGACCTCATTCTTTTTCTGTTACCTCTGTCTTTCAGTTCCCCATAGTATACAGGAAAATCTTTAGGATTTGGACGCTTAGCAATTGGTGTTTCATTCTTATTATCAATGTAAAGGATGACTTCCCTCTTTATTTTTTGAATCAACATACGTAGAAATGCAATTTGGATAACATGTAGAGCCTTTAAATGTATTATTTTTTACCACAATCATTTTTTAGAAAATTTTATAATAAAAATGAGTTTATATAGTTTATAGTTTGGTTTTAAAAAAAGGATTTCGACTTCTAACGAAGTCACTGGACTTCCTTGAGTCAATGCATCCAAAATGCAATGTTTTTTCGACTCTCAAGCCTCTAGACATGTAATTTGTGCAGGAAATATTTTTTCTAAAAATTTTCTATTAAAGAGGAGTCTTTCTGTTTCATGATTTTGTCTTGATCATAGAGTTCCGGCATCTAACGAAGCCTGCGGACTTCCTTGAGTCATTTGTGTTTATGGTATTTTATTCAAATTTTGCAATGATTATCTAGCTTAAAGAAGATCCCATAATTGTTGAAAATTTATTAACGGTTGCAAACCTTATCTCCTTCTTTCCATGTTTTATTATAGGTAATCTATGATCTTCTTAAGAGATTATAAGTTCATTATTAGAAGGGAGTTTGGTGCCTATAAAATGGTACACTTTTGCGTTTGGTGCCTAACTTGGTCAATATCTGAGTTTGGTGCCCAGTCAACGAATTGTCGTTGATTGACACCGTGTTTACCATCCAATTTACAGTTAACAATGTTAAATGTCTAATAAAATTCTAAACTCCGTTTTATTCACTAACTGCGCCTTATCTTCTACATACTCCATGTTTGAGAAATGAGAGTTGTTTATTTTCATTCACGAGGTTTTAGGTTCCACTATTAATACCATTGCCATCTTCTTTCATTGCTAATCTCAAATCATACACTGAGCTACTGTTATTTTCTCATATGACGACCTGTTTACACAAAATTAAATCCAAAGTATAAGCATAGCTCCCTTCATAGTTTACCGGTAAATCATCCAAAATCTATCTCTCACGTAAACCCCAATAATCGTTTCCTTAAATCTTCAAACTAACTATTATTGTATTGAACAAATGAATCCATGTAAATGACCCTATTCATTTTTCAAATTAATCATTATTGTATTAATTAAATTTATTTCCATTTTATGTAAATCCATAGTTATCATGGCAGTCAGGTAAGTCAGGCAGATTTCTCCGAAACGCTCGTAACGTGTTTGGAAAATGATCTAAAGAGATTAACCTACCGTGGTCCGTGTTAGTGAACTAGTTAAATTGAATAATAATTGTTTAAACAATTATTCACAAAGACACGTATTTATTTACAAAAGTTGGTGGGGGGCCGAGCAACAAGTTGTGCTCCAACACAGCTTGTGAACGGTCCACCAGTCATCCGTTAAGTCAACTGCTTGGTTGGGACCCACACCAAACTCAAATTACGACAAAATTAGGTACCAAAGGCAAAGGTGTGCCATTTTATAGGCACCAAACTCAAAATACCCCTTATCATAAATATTGTCTACTTATATAACTCTCTTTGTCCCCCAAGGGTTTGTGTAATCTCTTTTTCGACTATTTTTCTCATAACTTCTTCATACAAAGTGGGAATGACCTCATTCTTTTTCTGTTACCTCTATCTTTCCATTCCCCACAGTATACAGGAAATTTTTTAGGATTTGGAAGCTTAGAAATTGGTGTTGTATCCTTATTTTCAATGTAAAGGATGACTTCCCTCTTTATTTTCGGAATCAACATACGTAGAAATGCAATTTGGATAACATGTAGAGCCTTTAAATATATTATTATTTACCACAATCATTTTTTAGAAAATTTTATAATAAAAATGAATTTATCTAGTTTATAGTTTGGTTTAAAAAAAAGTATTTCAACTTCTAACGAAGTCACTGGACTTCCTTGAGTCAATGCATCCAAAATGCAAGCTTTTTTCGATTCTCAAGCCTATAGACATGTAATTTGTGCATGGAATATTTTTTCTGTAAATTTTCTATTAAAGGGGAGTCTTTCTGTTTCATGATTTGGTCTTGATCATAGAGTTCCGACATCTAACGAAGCCTGTGGACTTCCTTGAGTCATTTGTGTTTATGGTATTTTATTCAAATTTTGCAATGATTATCTAGCTTAAAGAAGATCCCACAATGGTTGAGAAGTTATTAACGGTTGCAAACCTTATCTCCTTCTTTCCATGTTTTATCATAGGTAATCTATGACCTTTTTAAAAGATTAGAAGTTCATTATTGGAAGGGATATTTTGAGTTTGGTGCCTATAAAAAGGTACACTTCCGCGTTTGGTGCCTAACTTTGTCAATATCTGAGTTTGGTGCCCATTCAACGAATTGGCGTTGATTGACCGTGTTGACCATCCAATTTAGAGTTAAAAATGTGAAATGTCTAATAAAGTTCTAAACTCCGTTTTATTCACTAACTGCGCCCTATCTTCTACATACTCCATGTTTGAGAAATGAGAGTTGTGTATTTTCATTCACGAGGTTTTAGGTTCCACTCTTAATAGCATTGCAATCTTCTTTCATTGCCAATCTCAAACCATACACTGAGCTACTATTATTTTCTCATTTGTCCACCTGTTTACACAAAATTAAATCCAAAGTATAAGCATAGCTCCCTTCATTTTTTACCGGTAAATAATCCAAAATCTATCTCTCATGTAAACCCCAATAATCGTTTCCTTAAACCTTCAAACTAACCATTATTGTATTGAACAAATGAATTCATGCAAATGACCCTATTCATTTTTCAAATTAATTATTATTTTATTAATTAAATTTGTTTCTATTTTATGTAAATCCATGGTTATCATGGCAGTCTGATAAGTCAGCCTTATTTCTCTGGAAAGCTCGTAACGTGTTTGGAAAATGATCTAGAGAGATTTCCCTACGGTGGTCCGTGTTACTGAACTAGTTAAATTAAATAATGATTGTTTAAACAATTATTCACAAAGACACGTATATATTTACAAAATTTGGCGCGGGGGAGAGCAAAAAGTTGTGCTCCAACACAGCTTGTGAACAGTCCACCAGTCATCCGTTAAGTCAACTGCTCGGTTGGGACCCACACCAAACTCAAATTCCGACAAAGTTAGGTACCAAAGGCAAAGGTGTGCCATTTTATAGGCACAACACTCAAAATAACCCTTATTATAAATATTGTCTACTTATATAACCCTCTTTGTCCCCCAAGGTTTTGTGTAATCTCTTTTTCGACTATTTTGCTCATAACTTCTTCATACGAAGTGGGAATGACCTCATTCTTTTTCTGTTACCTCTGTCTTTCAGTTCCCCAAAGTATACAGGAAATTTTTTAGGATTTGGACGCTTAGCAATTGGTGTTACATCCTTATTTTCAATGTAAAGGATGACTTCCCTCTTTATTTTTGGAATCAACATACGTAAAAATGCAATTTGGATAACATGTAGAGCCTTTAAATGTATTATTGTTTACCACAATCATTTTTTAGAAAATTTTGTTATAAAAATGAGTTTATCTAGTTTATAGTTTGGTTTTAAAAAAAGGATTTCGACTTCTAACGAAGTCACTGGACTTCCTTGAGTCAATGCATCCAAAATGCAAGCTTTTTTCGACTCTCAAGCCTCTAGACATGTAATTTGTGTAGGAAATACTTTTTCTTAAAGTTTTCTATTATGGGGAGTCTTTCTGTTTCATGATTTGGTCTTGATCATAGAGTTCCGACATCTAACGAAGCCTGCGGACTTCCTTGAGTCATTTGTGTTTATGGTAATTTATTCAAATTTTGCGATGATTATCTAGCTTAAAGAAGATCCCATAATCGTTGACAAGTTATTAACGGTTGCAAAAATTATCTCCTTCTTTCCATGTTTTATTATAGCTAATCTATGACCTTTTTAAGAGATTAGAAGTTCATTATTAGAAGGGATATTTCGAGTTTGGTGTCTAGAAAATGGTACACTTTCGCGTTTGGTGCCTAACTTTGTAAATATCTGAGTTTGGTGCCCAATCAACGAATTGGCGTTGATTGACCTTGTTGACCATCCAATTTAGAGTTAAAAATGTGAAATGTCTAATAAAATTCTAAACTCCGTTTTATTCACTAACTGCGCCTTATTTTCTACATACTCCATGTTTGAGAAATGAGAGTTGTTGATTTTCATTCACGAGGTGTTAGGTTCCACTCTTAATACCATTGCCATCTTCTTTCATTGCTAATCTCAAATCATACACTGAGCTACTTTTATTTTGTCATATGAGCACCTGTTTACACAAAATTAAATCCAAAGTATAAGCATAGCTGCCTTCATTGTTTACCGGTAAATCATCCAAAATCTATCTCTCATGTAAACCCCAATAATCGTTTCCTTAAACCTTCAAACTAACCATTATTGTATTGAACAAATGAATTCATGCAAATGACCCTATTCATTTTTCAAATTAATCATTATTTTATTAATTAAATTTGTTTCCATTTTATGTAAATCCATGGTTATCATGGCAGTCAGATAAGTCAGCCTTATTTCTCTGGAAAGCTCGTAACATGTTTGGAAAATGATCTAGAGAGATTTCCCTACGGTGGTCCGTGTTACTGAACTAGTTAAATTAAATAATGATTTTTTAAACAATTATTCACAAAGACACGTATTTATTTACAAAATTTGGCGGGGGGGCGAGCAACAAGTTGTGCTCCAACACAGCTTTTGAACGGTCCACTAGTCATCCGTTAAGTCAACTGCTTGGTTGGGACCCACACCAAACTCAAATTCCGACAAAGTTAGGTACCAAAGGCAAAGGTGTGCCATTTTATAGGAACCAAACTCAAAATAACCCTTATTATAAATATTGTCTACTTATATAACCCTCTTTGTCCCCAAAGGTTTTGTGTAATCTCTTTTTCGACTATTTTGCTCATAATTTTGTGGGAATGACCTCATTCTTTTTCTGTTACCTTTGTCTTTCATTTCCCCAAAGTATACAGGAAATTTTTTAGGATTTGGACGCTTAGCAATTGGTGTTACATCCTTATTTTCAATGTAAAGGATGACTTCCCTCTTTCTTTTTGGAATCAACATACGTAAAAATGCAATTTGGATAATATGTAAAGCCTTTAAATGTATTATTGTTTACCACAATCATTATTTAGAAAATTTTGTAATAAAAATGAGTTTATCTAGTTTATAGTTTGGTTTTAAAAAAAGGATTTTGACTTCTAAC
>NW_020621270.1:1263407-1362769 GCF_003573695.1 Papaver somniferum | reverse complement strand
GGGGGGGGGCGAGCAAAAAGTTGTGCTCCAACACAGCTTTTGAACGGTCCACTAGTCATCCGTTAAGTCAACTGCTTGGTTGGGACCCACACCAAACTCAAATTCCGACAAAGTTAGGTACCAAAGGCAAAGGTATGCCATTTTATAGGAACCAAACTCAAAATAACCCTTATTATAAATATTGTCTACTTATATAACCCTCTTTGTCCCCAAAGGTTTTGTGTAATCTCTTTTTCGACTATTTTGCTCATAATTTTGTGGGAATGACCTCATTCTTTTTCTGTTACCTTTGTCTTTCATTTCCCCAAAGTATACAGCAAATTTTTTAGGATTTGGACGCTTAGCAATTGGTGTTACATCCTTATTTTCAATGTAAAGGATGACTTCCCTCTTTCTTTTTGGAATCAACATACGTAAAAATGCAATTTGGATAATATGTAAAGCCTTTAAATGTATTATTGTTTACCACAATCATTATTTAGAAAATTTTGTAATAAAAATGAGTTTATCTAGTTTATAGTTTGGTTTTAAAAAAAGGATTTTGACTTCTAACAAAGTCACTGGACTTCCTTGAGTCAATGCACCCAAGATGCAAGCTTTTTTCGACTCTCAAGCCTCTAGACATGTAATTTGTGCAGGAAATATTTTTTCTGAAAATTTTCTATTAAAGGGGAGTCTTTATGTTTCATGATTTGGTCTTGATCATAGACTTCCGATATCTAACGAAGCCTGCGGACTTCCTTGAGTCATTTGTGTTTATGGTATTTTATTCAAATTTCGCGATGATTATCTAGCTTAAAGAATATCCCAGAACCATTGAGAAGTTATTAACGGTTGCAAACCTTATCTCCTTCTTTCCATGTTTTATTATAGGTAATCTATGACCTTTTTAAGAGATTAGAAGTTCATTATTAGAAGGGATATTTCGAGTTTGGTGCCTATAAAATGGTACACATTCGTGTTTTGTGCCTAACTTTGTCAATATCTGAGTTTGGTGCCCAGTCAACGAATTGGCGTTGATTGACCGTGTTGACAATCCAATTTAGTTTTAAAAATGTGAAATGTCTAATACAATTCTAAACTCCGTTTTATTCACTAACTGCGCCTTATCTTCTACATACTCCATGTTTGAGAAATGAGAGTTGTTGATTTTCATTCACGGGGTTTTAGGTTCCACTCTTAATACCATTGCCATCTTCTTTCATTGCTAATATCAAATCATACACTGAGCTACTATTATTTTCTCATATGACCACCTTTTTACACAAAATTAAATCCAAAGTATAAGCATAGCTCTCTTCATTGTTTACCGGTAAATCATCCAAAATCTATCTCTCATGTAAACCCCAATAATCGTTTCCTTAAACCTTCAAACTAACCATTATTGTATTGAACAAATGAATTCATGCAAATGACCCTATTCATTTTTCAAATTAATCATTATTTTATTACTTAAATTTGTTTCCATTTTATGTAAATCCATAGGTATCATGGCAGTCAGATAAGTCAGCCTTATTTCTCTGGAACGTTCGTAACGTGTTTGAAAATGATCTAGAGAGATTTCTCTACCATGGTCCATGTTAGTGAACTAGTTAAATTAAATAATGATTGCTTAAAAAATTATTCACAAAGACACGTATTTATTTTCAAAAGTTGGCGGGTGGCCGAGCATCAAGTTGTGCTCCAACACAGCTTGTGAACGGTCCACCAGTCATCCGTTAAGTCAATTGCTTGGTTGGGACCCACACCCAACTCAAATTCCGACAAAGTTAGGTACCGAAGGCAAAGGTGTGCCATTTTATAGGCACCAAACTCAAAATATCCGTTATTATAAATATTGTCTACTTATATAACTCTCTTTGTCCCCCAAGGTTTTGTGTAATCTCTTTTTCCACTATTTTGCTCATAACTTCTTCATACGAAGTGGGAATGACCTCATTCTTTTTCTGTTACCTCTGTCTTTCAGTTCCCCACATTATACAGGAAAAAATTTAGGGTTGGACGCTTAGCAATTGGTTTTTCATCGTTATTTTCAATGTAAAGGATGACTCCCCTCTTTATTTTTGGAATCATCATACGTAGAAATGCAATTTGGATAACATGTAGAGCCTTTAAATGTATTATTTTTTACCACAATCATTTCTTAGAAAATTTTATAACAAAAATGAGTTTATTTAGTTTATAGTTAGGTTTTAAAATAAGGATTTCGACTTCTAACGAAGTCACTGGACTTCCTTGAGTCGATGCATCCAAAACACAAGCTTTTTTTAACTCTCAAGCCTCTAGACATGTAATTTCTGCAGGAAATATTTTTTCTGAAAATTTTCTATTAAAGGGAGTCTTTCTGTTTCATGATTTGTTCTTGATCATAGAGTTCCGACATCTAACGAAGCCTGTGGACTTCCTTGGGTCATTTGTGTTTATGGTAATTTATTCAAATTTTGCGATGATTATCTAGCTTAAAGAAGATCCCATAATAGTTGAGAAGTTATTAACGGTTGCAAACCTTATATCCTTCTTTCCATGTTTTATTATAGGTAATCTATGACCTTTTTAAAAGATTAGAAGTTCATTATTGGAAGGGATATTTTGAGTTTGGTGCCTATAAAAAGGTACACTTTCGCGTTTGGTGCCTAACTTTGTCAATATCTGAGTTTGGTGCCCATTCAACGAATTGGCGTTGATTGACCGTGTTGACGATCCAATTTAGAGTTAAAAATTTGAAATGTCTAATAAAGTTCTAAACTCCGTTTTATTCACTAAATGCGCCCTATCTTCTACATACTCCATGTTTGAGAAATGAGAGTTGTTGATTTTCAATCACGAGGTTTTAGGTTCCACTCTTAATGCCATTGCCATCTTCTTTCATTGCTAATCTCAAATCATACTCTGAGCTACTGTTATGTTCTCATATGACCACCTGTTACACAAAATTAAATCCAAACTATAAGCATAGCTCTCTTCATTGTTTACCGGTAAATCATCCAAAATCTATCTCTCATGTAAACCCCAATAATCGTTTCCTTAAACCTTCAAACTAACCATTATTGTATTGAACAAATGAATCCATGTAAACGACCTTATAACTTTTAGAAATTAATAATTATTGTATTAATTAAATTTGTTTCCATTTTATGTAAATCCATAGTTATCATGGCAGTCAGATAAGTCAGCCTTATTTCTCTGAAACGCTCGTAACGTGTTTGGAAAATGATCTAGAGAAATTTCCCTATCGTCCGTGTTAGTGAACTAGTTAAATTGAATAATATTTGTTTAAACAATTATTCACAAAGACACGTATTTATTTACAAAAGTTGGCAGGGGGCCGAGCAACAAGTTGTGCTCCAACACAGCTTGTGAACGGTCCACCAGTCATCCGTTAAGTCAGCTGCTTGGTTGGGACCCACACCAAACTCAAATTCCGACAAAGTTAGGTACCAAAGGAAAAGGTGTGCCATTTTATAGGCACCAAAATCAAAATACCCCTTATTATAAATATTGTCTACTTATATAACTCTCTTTGTCCCCCAAGGTTTTGTGTAATCTCTTTTTCAACTATTTTGCTCATAACTTCTTCATACGAAGTGGGAATGACCTCATTCTTTTTCTGTTACCTCTGTCTTTCAGTTCCCCACATTATACAGGAAAAAATTTAGGATTGGACGCTTAGCAATTGGTTTTTCATCGTTATTTTCAATGTAAAGGATGACTCCCCTCTTTATTTTTGGAATCATCATACGTAGAAATGCAATTTGGATAACATGTAGAGCCTTTAAATGTATTATTTTTTACCACAATCATTTCTTAGAAAATTTTATAATAAAAATGAGTTTATTTAGTTTATAGTTAGGTTTTAAAATAAGGATTTCGACTTCTAACGAAGTCACTGGACTTCCTTGAGTCGATGCATCCAAAACGCAAGCTTTTTTTAACTCTCAAGCCTCTAGATATGTAATTTCTGCAGGAAATATTTTTTCTGAAAATTTTCTATTAAAGGGAGTCTTTCTGTTTCATGATTTGGTCTTGATCATAGAGTTCCGACATCTAACGAAGCCTGTGGACTTCCTTGGGTCATTTGTGTTTATGGTATTTTATTCAAATTTTGCAATGATTTTCTAGCTTAAAGAAGATCCCATAATCGTTAAGAAGTTATTAACGGTTGCAAACCTTATCTCCTTCTTTCCATGTTTTATTATAGGTAATCTATGACCTTTATAAAAGATTAGAAGTTCATTATTAGGAGGGATATTCCGAGTTTGGTGCCTATAAAATGGTACACTTTCGTGTTTGTTGCCTAACTTTGTCAATATCTGAGTTTGGTGCCCAATAACGAATTGGCGTTGATTGACCGTGTTGACCAACCAATTTAGAGTTAAAAATGTGAAATGTCTAATAAAATTCTAAAATCCGTTTTATTCACTAACGGCGCCTTATCTTCTACATACTCCATGTTTGAGAAATGAGAGTTGTTGATTTTCATTCACGAGGTTTTAGGTTCAACTCTTAATACCATTGCAATCTTCTTTCATTGCTAATCTCAAATCATACACGGAGCTACTGTTATTTTCTCATATGATCACCTGTATAAACAAAATTAAATCCAAAGTATAAGCATAGCTCCCTTCATTGTTTACCGGTAAATCATCCAAAATCTATCTCTCATGTAAACCCCAATAATCGTTTCCTTAAACCTTCAAACTAACCATTATTGTATTGAACAAATGAATCCATGTAAACGACCCTATTAATTTTTCAAATTAATAATTATTGTATTAATTAAATTTGTTTCCATTTTATGTAAATCCATAGTTATCATGGCAGTCAGATAAGTCAGCCTTATTTCTCTGAAACGCTCGTAATGTGTTTGGAAAATGATCTAGAGAAATTTCCCTATCGTCCGTGTTAGTGAACTAGTTAAATTGAATAATAATTGTTTAAACAATTATTCACAAAGACACGTATTTATTTACAAAAGTTGGCGGGGGGCCGAGCAACAAGTTGTGCTCCAACACAGCTTGTGAACGGTCCACCAGTCATCCGTTAAGTCAGCTGCTTGGTTGGGACCCACACCAAACTCAAATTCCGACAAAGTTAGGTACCAAAGGAAAAGGTGTGCCATTTTATAGGCACCAAAATCAAAATACCCCTTATTATAAATATTGTCTACTTATATAACTCTCTTTGTCCCCCAAGGTTTTGTGTAATCTCTTTTTAGACTATCTTGCTCATGTCTTCTTCATACGAAGTGAGAATGACCTCATTCTTTTTCTGTTACCTCTATCTTTCAGTTCCCCACAGTATACAGGAAAATATTTAGGATTTGGACGCTTAGCAATTGGTGTTTCATCCTTATTTTTAATGTAAAGGATGACTTCCCTGTTTATTTTCTGAATGAACATATGTAGAAATGCAATTTGGATAACATGTAGAGCCTTTAAATGTATTATTTTTTACCACAATCATTTTTTAGAAAATTTTATAATATAAATGAGTTTATCTAGTTTATAGTTTGGTTTTAGAAAAAGGATTTCGACTTCTAACGAAGTCACTGGACTTCCTTGAGTCAATGCATCCAAAATGCAAGCTTTTTTCGACTCTCGAGCCTCTAGACATGTAATTTGTGCAGGAAATATTTTTTCTGAAATTTTTTTATTAAAGGGGAGTCTTTATGTTTCATGATTTGGTCTTGATCATAGGGTTCCGACATCTAACGAAGCCTGCGGACTTCCTTGGGTCATTTGTGTTTATGGTAATTTATTCAAATTTTGCGATGATTATCTAGCTTAAAGAAGATCCCATAATAGTTGAGAAGTTATTAACGGTTGCAAACCTTATATCCTTCTTTCCATGTTTTATTATAGGTAATCTATGACCTTTTTAAAAGATTAGAAGTTCATTATTGGAAGGGATATTTTGAGTTTGGTGCCTATAAAAAGGTACACTTTCGCGTTTGGTGCCTAACTTTGTCAATATCTGAGTTTGGTGCCCATTCAACGAATTGGCGTTGATTGACCGTGTTGACGATCCAATTTAGAGTTAAAAATGTGAAATGTCTAATAAAGTTCTAAACTCCGTTTTATTCACTAAATGCGCCCTATCTTCTACATACTCCATGTTTGAGAAATGAGAGTTGTTGATTTTCAATCACGAGGTTTTAGGCTCCACTCTTAATGCCATTGCCATCTTCTTTCATTGCTAATCTCAAATCATACTCTGAGCTACTGTTATGTTCTCATATGACCACCTGTTACACAAAATTAAATCCAAACTATAAGCATAGCTCTCTTCATTGTTTACCAGTAAATCATCCAAAATATATCTCTCATGTAAACCCCAATAATTGTTTCCTTAAACCTTCAAACTAACCATTATTGTATTGAACAAATGAATCCATGTGAATGACCCTATTCATTTTTCAAATTAATCATTATTTTGTTAATTAAATTTGTTTCCATTTTACGTAAATCACTAGTTATCATGGCAGTCAGATAAGTCAGCCTTATTTCTCTGGATCGCTCGTAACGTGTTTGGAAAATTATCTAGAGAGATTTCCCTACCGTGGTCCGTGTTAGTGAACTAGTTAAATTAAATAATGATTGTTCAAAAAATTATTCACAAAGACACGTATTTATTTACAAAAGTTGGCGGGGGGCCGAGCAACAAGTTGTGCTCCAACACAGCTTGTGAACGGTCCACCAGTCATCCGTTAAGTCAACTGCCTTATTGGGACCCACACCAAACTCAAATTTCGACAAAGTTAGGTACGAAAGGAAAAGGTATGCCATTTTATAGGCACCAAACTCAAAATACACCTTATTATAAATATTGTCTACTTATGTAACTCTCTTTGTCCCCCAAGGTTTTGTGTAATCTCTTTTTCGACTATTTTTCTCATAACTTCTTCATACGAAGTGGGAATGATCTCATTCTTTTTCTGTTACCTCTGTCTTTGAGTTCCCCACTGTATACAAGTAAAATTTTAAGATTTTGACGCTTAGGAATTGGTGTTTCATCCTTATTTTCAATTTAAAGGATGACTTCCCCCTTTATTTTTGGAATCAACATACGTAGAAATGCAATTTGGATAACATGTAGAGCCTTTAAATGTATTATTTTTTACCACAATCATATTTTAGAAAATATTATAGTAAAAATGAGTTTATCTAGTTTATAGTTTTGTTTTAAAAAAAGGATTTCGACTTCTAACGAAGTCACTGGACTTCCTTGAGTCAATGCATCCAAAATGCAAGCTTTTTTAGACTCTCAAGTCTCTAGACATGTAATTTGTGTAGGAAATATTTTTTCTGAAAATTTTCTATTAAAGGGGAGTCTTTATGTTTCATGATTTGGTCTTGATCATAGAGTTCCAACATCTAACGAATCCTGCGGACTTCCTTGAGTCATTTTTGTTTATGGTATTTTATTCAAATTTTGCAATGATTATCTAGCTTAAAGAAGATCCCATAATCGTTGATAATTATTAACGGTTGCAAACCTTATCTCCTTCTTTCCATGTTTTATTATAGGTAATGTATGACCTTTTTAAGAGATTAGAAGTTCATTATTAGAAGGGATATTTCGAGTTTGGTGCCGATAAAATGGTACACTTTCGCGTTTGGTGCCTAACTTTGTCATTATCCGAGTTTGGTGTCCAGTCAACGAATTGGCGTTGATTGACCGTGCTGACCATCCAATTTAGAGTTAAAAATGTGAAATATCTAAGATAATTCTAAACTCCGTTTTATTCACTAACTGCGCCTTATCTTCTACATACTCCATGTTTGAGAAATGAGAGTTGTTGATTTTCATTCACGAGGTTTTAGGTTCCACTCTTAATACCATTGCCTTCTTCTTTCATTGCTAATCTCGAATCATACACTGAGCGACTGTTATTTTCTCATATGACCACTTGTTTACACAAAATTAAATCCAAAGTATAAGCATAGCTCACTTCATTGTTTACCGGTAAATCATCCAAAATCTATCTCTCATGTAAACCCCAATAATCGTTTCCTTAAACCTTCAAACTAACCATTACTGTATTGAACAAATGAATCCATGTAAATGACCCTATTCATTTTTCAAATTAATCATTATTGTATTAATTAAATTTGTTTCCATTTTATGTAAATCCATAGTTATCATGGCAGTCAGATAAGTCAGCCTTATTTCTCTGAAACGCTCGTAACGTGTTTGGAAAATGATCTAGAGAAATTTCCCTATCGTCCGTGTTAGTGAACTAGTTAAATTGAATAATAATTGTTTAAACAATTATTCACAAAGACACGTATTTATTTACAAAAGTTGGCGGGGGGCCGAGCAACAAGTTGTGCTCCAACACAGCTTGTGAACGGTCCACCAGTCATCCGTTAAGTCAGCTGCTTGGTTGGGACCCACACCAAACTCAAATTCCGACAAAGTTAGGTACCAAAGGAAAAGGTGTGCCATTTTATAGGCACCAAAATCAAAATACCCCTTATTATAAATATTGTCTACTTATATAACTCTCTTTGTCCCCCAAGGTTTTGTGTAATCTCTTTTTAGACTATCTTGCTCATGTCTTCTTCATACGAAGTGAGAATGACCTCATTCTTTTTCTGTTACCTCTATCTTTCAGTTCCCCACAGTATACAGGAAAATATTTAGGATTTGGACGCTTAGCAATTGGTGTTTCATCCTTATTTTCAATGTAAAGGATGACTTCCCTGTTTATTTTCTGAATGAACATATGTAGAAATGCAATTTGGATAACATGTAGAGCCTTTAAATGTATTATTTTTTACCACAATCATTTTTTAGAAAATTTTATAATATAAATGAGTTTATCTAGTTTATAGTTTGGTTTTAGAAAAAGGATTTCGACTTCTAACGAAGTCACTGGACTTCCTTGAGTCAATGCATCCAAAATGCAAGCTTTTTTCGACTCTCGAGCCTCTAGACATGTAATTTGTGCAGGAAATATTTTTTCTGAAATTTTTTTATTAAAGGGGAGTCTTTATGTTTCATGATTTGGTCTTGATCATAGGGTTCCGACATCTAACGAAGCCTGCGGACTTCCTTGGGTCATTTGTGTTTATGGTAATTTATTCAAATTTTGCGATGATTATCTAGCTTAAAGAAGATCCCATAATAGTTGAGAAATTATTAACGGTTGCAAACCTTATATCCTTCTTTCCATGTTTTATTATAGGTAATCTATGACCTTTTTAAAAGATTAGAAGTTCATTATTGGAAGGGATATTTTGAGTTTGGTGCCTATAAAAAGGTACACTTTCGCGTTTGGTGCCTAACTTTGTCAATATCTGAGTTTGGTGCCCATTCAACGAATTGGCGTTGATTGACCGTGTTGACGATCCAATTTAGAGTTAAAAATGTGAAATGTCTAATAAAGTTCTAAACTCCGTTTTATTCACTAAATGCGCCCTATCTTCTACATACTCCATGTTTGAGAAATGAGAGTTGTTGATTTTCAATCACGAGGTTTTAGGCTCCACTCTTAATGCCATTGCCATCTTCTTTCATTGCTAATCTCAAATCATACTCTGAGCTACTGTTATGTTCTCATATGACCACCTGTTACACAAAATTAAATCCAAACTATAAGCATAGCTCTCTTCATTGTTTACCAGTAAATCATCCAAAATCTATCTCTCATGTAAACCCCAATAATTGTTTCCTTAAACCTTCAAACTAACCATTATTGTATTGAACAAATGAATCCATGTGAATGACCCTATTCATTTTTCAAATTAATCATTATTGTGTTAATTAAATTTGTTTCCATTTTACGTAAATCACTAGTTATCATGGCAGTCAGATAAGTCAGCCTTATTTCTCTGGATCGCTCGTAACGTGTTTGGAAAATTATCTAGAGAGATTTCCCTACCGTGGTCCGTGTTAGTGAACTAGTTAAATTAAATAATGATTGTTCAAAAAATTATTCACAAAGACACGTATTTATTTACAAAAGTTGGCGGGGGGCCGAGCAACAAGTTGTGCTCCAACACAGCTTGTGAACGGTCCACCAGTCATCCGTTAAGTCAACTGCCTTATTGGGACCCACACCAAACTCAAATTTCGACAAAGTTAGGTACGAAAAGAAAAGGTATGCCATTTTATAGGCACCAAACTCAAAATACACCTTATTATAAATATTGTCTACTTATGTAACTCTCTTTGTCCCCCAAGGTTTTGTGTAATCTCTTTTTCGACTATTTTTCTCATAACTTCTTCATACGAAGTGGGAATGATCTCATTCTTTTTCTGTTACCTCTGTCTTTGAGTTCCCCACTGTATACAAGTAAAATTTTAAGATTTTGACGCTTAGGAATTGGTGTTTCATCCTTATTTTCAATTTAAAGGATGACTTCCCCCTTTATTTTTGGAATCAACATACGTAGAAATGCAATTTGGATAACATGTAGAGCCTTTAAATGTATTATTTTTTACCACAATCATTTTTTAGAAAATATTATAGTAAAAATGAGTTTATCTAGTTTATAGTTTTGTTTTAAAAAAAGGATTTCGACTTCTAACGAAGTCACTGGACTTCCTTGAGTCAATGCATCCAAAATGCAAGCTTTTTTCGACTCTCAAGTCTCTAGACATGTAATTTGTGTAGGAAATATTTTTTCTGAAAATTTTCTATTAAAGGGGAGTCTTAATGTTTCATGATTTGGTCTTGATCATAGAGTTCCAACATCTAACGAATCCTGCGGACTTCCTTGAGTCATTTTTGTTTATGGTATTTTATTCAAATTTTGCAATGATTATCTAGCTTAAAGAAGATCCCATAATCGTTGATAATTATTAACGGTTGCAAACCTTATCTCCTTCTTTCCATGTTTTATTATAGGTAATGTATGACCTTTTTAAGAGATTAGAAGTTCATTATTAGAAGGGATATTTCGAGTTTGGTGCCGATAAAATGGTACACTTTCGCGTTTGGTGCCTAACTTTGTCATTATCCGAGTTTGGTGTCCAGTCAACGAATTGGCGTTGATTGACCGTGCTGACCATCCAATTTAGAGTTAAAAATGTGAAATATCTAAGATAATTCTAAACTCCGTTTTATTCACTAACTGCGCCTTATCTTCTACATACTCCATGTTTGAGAAATGAGAGTTGTTGATTTTCATTCACGAGGTTTTAGGTTCCACTCTTAATATCATTGCCTTCTTCTTTCATTGCTAATATCGAATCATACACTGAGCGACTGTTATTTTCTCATATGACCACCTGTTTACACAAAATTAAATCCAAAGTATAAGCATAGCTCACTTCATTGTTTACCGGTAAATCATCCAAAATCTATCTCTCATGTAAACCCCAATAATCGTTTCCTTAAACCTTCAAACTAACCATTACTGTATTGAACAAATGAATCCATGTAAATGACCCTATTCATTTTTCAAATTAATCATTATTGTATTAATTAAATTTGTTTCCATTTTATGTAAATCCATAGTTATCATGGAAGTCAGATAAGTCAGCCTTATTTCTCTGAAACGCTCGTAACGTGTTTGGAAAATGATCTAGAGAAATTTCCCTATCGTCCGTGTTAGTGAACTAGTTAAATTGAATAATAATTGTTTAAACAATTATTCACAAAGACACGTATTTATTTACAAAAGTTGGCGGGGGGCCGAGCAACAAGTTGTGCTCCAACACAGCTTGTGAACGGTCCACCAGTCATCCGTTAAGTCAGCTGCTTGGTTGGGACCCACACCAAACTCAAATTCCGACAAAGTTAGGTACCAAAGGAAAAGGTGTGCCATTTTATAGGCACCAAAATCAAAATACCCCTTATTATAAATATTGTATACTTATATAACTCTCTTTGTCCCCCAAGGTTTTGTGTAATCTCTTTTTCAACTATTTTGCTCATAACTTCTTCATACGAAGTGGGAATGACCTCATTCTTTTTCTGTTACCTCTGTCTTTCAGTTCCCCACATTATACAGGAAAAAATTTAGGATTGGACGCTTCGCAATTGGTTTTTCATTGTTATTTTCAATGTAAAGGATGACTCCCCTCTTTATTTTTGGAATCATCATACGTAGAAATGCAATTTGGATAACATGTAGAGCCTTTAAATGTATTATTTTTTACCACAATCATTTCTTAGAAAATTTTATAATAAAAATGAGTTTATTTAGTTTATAGTTAGGTTTTAAAATAAGGATTTCGACTTCTAACGAAGTCACTGGACTTCCTTGAGTCAATGCATCCAAAATGCAAGCTTTTTTCGACTCTCGAGCCTCTAGACATGTAATTTGTGCAGGAAATATTTTTTCTGAATTTTTTTTATTAAAGGGGAGTCTTTATGTTTCATGATTTGGTCTTGATCATAGGGTTCCGACATCTAACGAAGCCTGCGGACTTCCTTGGGTCATTTGTGTTTATGGTAATTTATTCAAATTTTGCGATGATTATCTAGCTTAAAGAAGATCCCATAATAGTTGAGAAGTTATTAACGGTTGCAAACCTTATATCCTTCTTTCCATGTTTTATTATAGGTAATCTATGACCTTTTTAAAAGATTAGAAGTTCATTATTGGAAGGGATATTTTGAGTTTGGTGCCTATAAAAAGGTACACTTTCGCGTTTGGTGCCTAACTTTGTCAATATCTGAGTTTGGTCCCCATTCAACGAATTGGCGTTGATTGACCGTGTTGACGATCCAATTTAGAGTTAAAAATTTGAAATGTCTAATAAAGTTCTAAACTCCGTTTTATTCACTAAATGCGCCCTATCTTCTACATACTCCATGTTTGAGAAATGAGAGTTGTTGATTTTCAATCACGAGGTTTTAGGTTCCACTCTTAATGCCATTGCCATCTTCTTTCATTGCTAATCTCAAATCATACTCTGAGCTACTGTTATGTTCTCATATGACCACCTGTTACACAAAATTAAATCCAAACTATAAGCATAGCTCTCTTCATTGTTTACCGGTAAATCATCCAAAATCTATCTCTCATGTAAACCCCAATAATCGTTTCCTTAAACCTTCAAACTAACCATTATTGTATTGAACAAATGAATCCATGTGAATGACCCTATTCATTTTTCAAATTAATCATTATTGTGTTAATTAAATTTGTTTCCATTTTACGTAAATCACTAGTTATCATGGCAGTCAGATAAGTCAGCCTTATTTCTCTGGATCGCTCGTAACGTGTTTGGAAAATTATCTAGAGAGATTTCCCTACCGTGGTCCGTGTTACTGAACTAGTTAAATTAAATAATGATTGTTCAAAAAATTATTCACAAAGACACGTATTTATTTACAAAAGTTGGCGGGGGGCCGAGCAAAAAGTTGTGCTCCAACACAGCTTGTGAACGGTCCACCAGTCATCCGTTAAGTCAACTGCCTTATTGGGACCCACACCAAACTCAAATTTCGAAAAAGTTAGGTACGAAAGGAAAAGGTATGCCAATTTATAGGCACCAAACTCAAAATACACCTTATTATAAATATTGTCTACTTATGTAACTCTCTTTGTCCCCCAAGGTTTTGTGTAATCTCTTTTTCGACTATTTTTCTCATAACTTCTTCATACGAAGTGGGAATGATCTCATTCTTTTTCTGTTACCTCTGTCTTTGAGTTCCCCACTGTATACAAGTAAAATTTTAAGATTTTGACGCTTAGGAATTGGTGTTTCATCCTTATTTTCAATTTAAAGGATGACTTCCCCCTTTATTTTTGGAATCAACATACGTAGAAATGCAATTTGGATAACATGTAGAGCCTTTAAATGTATTATTTTTTACCACAATCATTTTTTAGAAAATATTATAGTAAAAATGAGTTTATCTAGTTTATAGTTTTGTTTTAAAAAAAGGATTTCGACTTCTAACGAAGTCACTAGACTTCCTTGAGTCAATGCATCCAAAATGCAAGCTTTTTTCGACTATCAAGCCTCTAGACATGTAATTTGTGACGGAAATATTTTTTCTAAACATTTTTTATTAAAAGGGAGTCTTTCTTGTTCATGATTTGGTCTTGATCATAAAGTTCCGACATTTAACGAAGCCGGCGGACTTCCTTGAGTCATTTGTGTTTATGATATTTTATTCAAATTTTGCAATGATTATCTAGCTTAAAGAAGATAATAGTATCGTTAAGAGGTTATTCACGGTTGCAAACCTTATCTCTTTTTTACATGTTTTATTATAGGTAATCTATGACCTTTTTAAGAGATTAAAAGTTCATTATTTGAAGGGATATTTTGAGTTTGGTGCCTAACTTTGTCAAAATCTGAGTTTGGTACCCAGTCAACGAATTGGCGTTGATTGACCGTCTTAACCATCCAATTTAGAGTTAAAATTGTGAAATGACTAATAAAATTCTAAACTTCGTTTTATTCACTAACTGCACCTTATCTTCTACATACCCCATGTTTTGGAAATGAGAGTTGTTGATTTTCATTCACGAGGTTTTAGGTTTCACTCTTAATACCATCGCCATCTTCTTTCATTGCTAATATCAAATCATACACTGAGCTACTTTTTTTTTCTTATATGACCACAAGTTTACACAAAATTAAATCCAAAGTATAAGCATAGATCCCTTATTGTTTTAACCGTAATCATTTTTTGGAAAATTTTATAATAAAAATGAGTTTATCTAGTTTATAGTTTTGTTTTAAAAAAAGGATTTCAACTACTTAGGAAGTCACTAAACTTCCTTGAGTCAATACATCCAAAATGCAAGCTTTTTTCGACTCTCAAGCCTCTAAACATGTAATTTGTGCAGGAAATATTTTTCTGAAAATTTTCTTTAAAAGGGAGTCTTTTTTTTTTTCGTGATTTGGTCTTGATCATAGAGTCCCGACATCTAACGAAGCCTGCGTACTTCCTTGAGTCATTTGTGTTTATGGTATTTTATTCAAATTTTGCAATGATTATCTAGCTTAAAGAAGATCCCAGAATTGTTGCGAAGTTATTAACAATTGCAAACCTTATCTCCTTCTTTCCATGTTTTATTAAAGGTAATCTATGACCTTTTTAAGAGATTTGAAGTTCATTATTAGAAGGGATATTTCGATTTTGGTGCCTATAAAATGGTACACTTCCGCGTTTGGTGCCTAACTTTGTCAATATCTTAGTTTGGTGCCCGGTCAACGAATTGGCGTTGATTGACACCGTGTTGACCATCCAATTTATATCTAAAAATGTGAAATGTCTAATAAAATTCTAAACTCCGTTTTATTCACTAACTGCGCCCTATCTTCTACATACTCCAAGTTTGAGAAATGAGAGTTGTTGATTTTCATTCACGAGGTTTTAGGTTCCACTCTTAATACCATTGCCATCTTCTTTCATTGATAATCTCAAATCATACATTGAGCTACTGTTATTTTATCATATGACCACCTGTTTACACAAAATTAAATCCAAAGTATAAGCATAGCTCACTTCATTGTTTACCGGTAAATCATCCAAAATCTATCTCTCATGTAAACCCCAATAATCGTTTCCTTAAACCTTCAAACTAACCATTACTGTATTGAACAAATGAATCCATGTAAATGACCCTATTCATTTTTCAAATTAATCATTATTGTATTAATTAAATTTGTTTCCATTTTATGTAAATCCATAGTTATCATGGCAGTCAGATAAGTCAGCCTTATTTCTCTGAAACGCTCGTAACGTGTTTGGAAAATGATCTAGAGAAATTTCCCTATCGTCCGTGTTAGTGAACTAGTTAAATTGAATAATAATTGTTTAAACAATTATTCACAAAGACACGTATTTATTTACAAAAGTTGGCGGGGAACCGAGCAACAAGTTGTGCTCCAACACAGCTTGTGAACGGTCCACCAGTCATCCGTTAAGTCAGCTGCTTGGTTGGGACCCACACCAAACTCAAATTCCGACAAAGTTAGGTACCAAAGGAAAAGGTGTGCCATTTTATAGGCACCAAAATCAAAATACCCCTTATTATAAATATTGTCTACTTATATAACTCTCTTTGTCCCCCAAGGTTTTGTGTAATCTCTTTTTCAACTATTTTGCTCATAACTTCTTCATACGAAGTGGGAATGACCTCATTCTTTTTCTGTTACCTCTGTCTTTCAGTTCCCCACATTATACAGGAAAAAATTTAGGATTGGACGCTTAGCAATTGGTTTTTCATCGTTATTTTCAATGTAAAGGATGACTCCCCTCTTTATTTTTGGAATCATCATACGTAGAAATGCAATTTGGATAACATGTAGAGCCTTTAAATGTATTATTTTTTACCACAATCATTTCTTAGAAAATTTTATAATAAAAATGAGTTTATTTAGTTTATAGTTAGGTTTTAAAATAAGGATTTCGACTTCTAACGAAGTCACTGGACTTCCTTGAGTCAATGCATCCAAAATGCAAGCTTTTTTCGACTCTCGAGCCTCTAGACATGTAATTTGTGCAGGAAATATTTTTTCTGAAATTTTTTTATTAAAGGGGAGTCTTTATGTTTCATGATTTGGTCTTGATCATAGGGTTCCGACATCTAACGAAGCCTGCGGACTTCCTTGGGTCATTTGTGTTTATGGTAATTTATTCAAATTTTGCGATGATTATCTAGCTTAAAGAAGATCCCATAATAGTTGAAAAGTTATTAACGGTTGCAAACCTTATATCCTTCTTTCCATGTTTTATTATAGGTAATCTATGACCTTTTTAAAAGATTAGAAGTTCATTATTGGAAGGGATATTTTGAGTTTGGTGCCTATAAAAAGGTACACTTTCGCGTTTGGTGCCTAACTTTGTCAATATCTGAGTTTGGTCCCCATTCAACGAATTGGCGTTGATTGACCGTGTTGACGATCCAATTTAGAGTTAAAAATGTGTAATGTCTAATAAAGTTCTAAACTCCGTTTTATTCACTAAATGCGCCCTATCTTCTACATACTCCATGTTTGAGAAATGAGAGTTGTTGATTTTCAATCACGAGGTTTTAGGTTCCACTCTTAATGCCATTGCCATCTTCTTTCATTGCTAATCTCAAATCATACTCTGAGCTACTGTTATGTTCTCATATGACCACCTGTTACACAAAATTAAATCCAAACTATAAGCATAGCTCTCTTCATTGTTTACCGGTAAATCATCCAAAATCTATCTCTCATGTAAACCCCAATAATCGTTTCCTTAAACCTTCAAACTAACCATTATTGTATTGAACAAATGAATCCATGTGAATGACCCTATTCATTTTTCAAATTAATCATTATTGTGTTAATTAAATTTGTTTCCATTTTACGTAAATCACTAGTTATCATGGCAGTCAGATAAGTCAGCCTTATTTCTCTGGATCGCTCGTAACGTGTTTGGAAAATTATCTAGAGAGATTTCCCTACCGTGGTCCGTGTTACTGAACTAGTTAAATTAAATAATGATTGTTCGAAAAATTATTCACAAAGACACGTATTTATTTACAAAAGTTGGCGGGGGGCCGAGCAACAAGTTGTGCTCCAACACAGCTTGTGAACGGTCCACCAGTCATCCGTTAAGTCAACTGCCTTATTGGGACCCACACCAAACTCAAATTTCGACAAAGTTAGGTACGAAAGGAAAAGGTATGCCATTTTATAGGCACCAAACTCAAAATACACCTTATTATAAATATTGTCTACTTATGTAACTCTCTTTGTCCCCCAAGGTTTTGTGTAATCTCTTTTTCGACTATTTTTCTCATAACTTCTTCATACGAAGTGGGAATGATCTCATTCTTTTTCTGTTACCTCTGTCTTTGAGTTCCCCACTGTATACAAGTAAAATTTTAAGATTTTGACGCTTAGGAATTGGTGTTTCATCCTTATTTTCAATTTAAAGGATGACTTCCCCCTTTATTTTTGGAATCAACATACGTAGAAATGCAATTTGGATAACATGTAGAGCCTTTAAATGTATTATTTTTTACCACAATCATTTTTTAGAAAATATTATAGTAAAAATGAGTTTATCTAGTTTATAGTTTTGTTTTAAAAAAAGGATTTCGACTTCTAACGAAGTCACTGGACTTCCTTGAGTCAATGCATCCAAAATGCAAGCTTTTTTCGACTCTCAAGTCTCTAGACATGTAATTTGTGTAGGAAATATTTTTTCTGAAAATTTTCTATTAAAGGGGAGTCTTTATGTTTCATGATTTGGTCTTGATCATAGAGTTCCAACATCTAACGAATCCTGCGGACTTCCTTGAGTCATTTTTGTTTATGGTATTTTATTCAAATTTTGCAATGATTATCTAGCTTAAAGAAGATCCCATAATCGTTGATAATTATTAACGGTTGCAAACCTTATCTCCTTCTTTCCATGTTTTATTATAGGTAATCTATGACCTTTTTAAGAGATTAAAAGTTCATTATTTGAAGGGATATTTTGAGTTTGGTGCCTAACTTTGTCAAAATCTGAGTTTGGTACCCAGTCAACGAATTGGCGTTGATTGACCGTCTTGACCATCCAATTTAGAGTTAAAATTGTGAAATGACTAATAAAATTCTAAACTTCGTTTTATTCACTAACTGCACCTTATCTTCTACATACCCCATGTTTTGGAAATGAGAGTTGTTGATTTTCATTCACGAGGTTTTAGGTTTCACTCTTAATACCATCGCCATCTTCTTTCATTGCTAATATCAAATCATACACTGAGCTACTTTTTTTTTTCTTATATGACCACAAGTTTACACAAAATTAAATCCAAAGTATAAGCATAGATCCCTTATTGTTTTAACCGTAATCATTTTTTGGAAAATTTTATAAAAAAAATGAGTTTATCTAGTTTATAGTTTTGTTTTAAAAAAAGGATTTCAACTACTTAGGAAGTCACTAAACTTCCTTGAGTCAATACATCCAAAATGCAAGCTTTTTTCGACTCTCAAGCCTCTAAACATGTAATTTGTGCAGGAAATATTTTTCTGAAAATTTTCTATTAAAAGGGAGTCTTTTTTTTTCATGATTTGGTCTTGATCATAGAGTCCCGACATCTAACGAAGCCTGCGTACTTCCTTGAGTCATTTGTGTTTATGGTATTTTATTCAAATTTTGCAATGATTATCTAGCTTAAAGAAGATCCCAGAATTGTTGCGAAGTTATTAACAGTTGCAAACCTTATCTCCTTCTTTCCATGTTTTATTAAAGGTAATCTATGACCTTTTTAAGAGATTTGAAGTTCATTATTAGAAGGGATATTTCGATTTTTGTGCCTATAAAATGGTACACTTCCGCGTTTGGTGCCTAACTTTGTCAATATCTTAGTTTGGTCCCCGGTCAACGAATTGGCGTTGATTGACACCATGTTGACCATCCAATTTATATCTAAAAATGTGAAATGTCTAATAAAATTCTAAACTCCGTTTTATTCACTAACTGCGCCCTATCTTCTACATACTCCAAGTTTGAGAAATGAGAGTTGTTGATTTTCATTCACGAGGTTTTAGGTTCCACTCTTAATACCATTGCCATCTTCTTTCATTGATAATATCAAATCATACACTGAGCTACTGTTATTTTATCATATGACCACCTGTTTACACAAAATTAAATCCGAAGTATAAGCATAGCTCCCTTCATTGTTTACCCGTAAATAATCCAAAATCTATCTCTCATGTAAACCCCAATAATCGTTTCCTTAAACCTTCAAACTAACTATTATTGTATTGAACAAAGGAATCCATGTAAATGACCCTATCAATTTTTGAAATTAATCATTATTGTATTAATTAAATTTGTTTCCATTTTATGTAAATCCATAGTTATCATGGCAGTCAGATAAGTCAGCCTTATTTCTCCGGAACGCTCGTAACGTGTTTGGAAAATGATCTAGAGAGATTTCCCTACCGTGGTCTGTGTTAGTGAACTAGTTAAATTAAATAATGATTGTTTAAATAATTATTCACAAAGACACGTATTTATTTAAAAAATTTGGCGGGGGTCGAGCAACAAGTTGTGCTCAACACATCTTGTGAACGGTCCACCAGTCATCCGTTAAGTCAACTGCTTGATTGGGACCCACACCAAACTCAAATTCCGACAAAGTTAGGTACCAAAGGAAAAGGTGTGCCATTTTATAGGCACCAACTCAAAATACCACTTATTATAAATATTTTCTACTTATATAACTCTCTTTGTCCCCCAAGGGTTTGTGTAATCTCTTTTTCGACTATTTTGCTCATAACTTCTTCATACGAAGTGGGAATGGCCTCATTCTTTTTCTGTTACCTCTGTCTTTCAGTTCCCCACAGTATAAAGGAAATGTTTTAGGATTTGGACACTTAGAAATTGGTGTTTTTGATTCTTATTTTCAATGTAAAGGATGACTTCCCTCTTTATTTTTGGAATCAACATACGTAGAAATGCAATTTGGATAACATGTAGAGCCTTTAAATATATTAGTTTTTACCACAATCATTTTTTAGAAAATTTTATAATAAAAATGAGTTTATCTAGTTTATAGTTTCGTTTTAAAAAAAGGATTTCGACTTCTAACAAAGTCACTGGACTTCCTTGAGTCAATGCATCCAAAATGCAAGCTTTTTTCGACTCTCAAACCTCTAGACATGTAATTTGTGCAGAAAATATTTTTTCTGAAAATTTTCTATTAAAGGGGAGTCTTTCTGTTTCATGATTTGGTCTTTATCATAGAGTTCCGACATCTAACGAAGCCTGCGAACTTCCTTGAGTCATTTGTGTTTATGGAATTTTATTCAAATTTTGCGATGATTATCTAGCTTAAAGAAGACCCCATAATCGTTGAGAAGTTATTAACGGTTGCAAACCTTATATCCTTCTTTCCATGTTTTATTATAGGTAATGTATGACCTTTTTAAAAGATTAGAAGTTCATTATTAGAAGGGATATTTCGAGTTTGGTGCTTATAAAATGGTACACTTTCGCGTTTGGTGCCTAACTTTGTCAGTATCCGAGTTTGGTGCCCAGTCAATGAATTGGCGTTGATTGACCGTGTTGACCATCCAATTTAGAGTTAAAAATGTGAAATGTCTAATAAAATTCTAAACTCCATTTTATTCACTAACTTCACCCTATCTTCTCCATACTCCATGTTTGAGAAATGAGAGTTGTTGATTTTCATTCACAAGGTTTTAGGTCCCACTCTTAATACCATTGCCATCTTCTTTCATTGATAATCTCAAATCATACACTGAACTACTGTTATTTTCTCATATGACCACCTGTTTACACAAAATTAAATCCAAAGTATAAGCATAGCTCCCTTCATTGTTTACCGATAAATCTTCCAAAATCTATCTCTCATGTAAACCCCAATATTCGTTTCATTAAACCTTCAAACTAACCATTATTGTATTGAACAAATGAATCCATGTAAATGACCCTATTTATTTTTCAAATTAATCATTATTGTATTAATTAAATTTGTTTCCATTTTATGTAAATCCATAGTTATCATAGCAGTCAGATAAGTCAGCCTTATTTCTCTGGATCGCTCGTAACGTGTTTGGAAAAGGATCTAGAGAGATTTCCATACCGTGGTCCGGGTTAGTGAACTAGTTAAATTAAATAATGATTGTTTATACAATTATTCACAAGGAAACGTATTTATTTACAAAAGTTGGCGGGGGAGCGATCAACAAGTTGTGCTCCAACACAGCTTGTGAACGGTCCACCAGTCATCCGTTAAATCAACTGCTTGGTTGGGACCCACACCAAACTCAAATTCCGACAAAGTTAGGTACCAAAGGAAAAGGTGTGCCATTTTATAGGCACCAAACTCAAAATACCCCTTATTATAAATATTGTCCACTTATATAACTCTCTTTGTCCCCCAAGGGTTTGTGTAATCTCTTTTTCGACTATTTTGCTCATAACTTCTTCATACGAAGTGGGAATGACCACATTCTTTTTCTGTTACCTCTGTCTTTCAGTTCCCCATAGTATACATGAAAACTTTTAGGATTTAGACGCTTAGCAATTAGTGTTTCATCCTTATCTTCAATGTAAAGGATGACTTCCCTCTTTATTTTTGGAATCAACATACGTAGAAATGCAATTTGGATAACATGTAGAGCCTTTAAATATATTATTTTTTACCACAATCATTTTTTAGAAAATTTTATAATAAAAATGAGTTTATCTAGTTTATAGTTTGGTTTTAAAAAAAGGATTTCGACTTCTAACAAAGTCACTGGACTTCCTTGAGTCAATGCATCCAAAATGCAAGCTTTTTTCGACTCTCAAACCACTAGAAATGTAATTTGTGCAGGAAATATTTTTTCTGAAAATTTAGTATTAAAGGGGAATCTTTCTGTTTCATGATTTGGTCTTGATCATAGAGTTCCGACATCTAACGAAGCCTGCGAACTTCCTTGAGTCATTTGTGTTTATGGAATTTTATTCAAATTTTGCGATGATTATCTAGCTTAAAGAAGACCCCATAATCGTTGAGAAGTTATTAACGGTTGCAAACCTTATATCCTTCTTTCCATGTTTTATTATAGGTAATGTATGACCTTTTTAAAAGATTAGAAGTTCATTATTAGAAGGGATATTTCGAGTTTGGTGCTTATAAAATGGTACACTTTCGCGTTTGGTGCCTAACTTTGTCAATATCCGAGTTTGGTGCCCAGTCAACGAATTGGCGTTGATTGACCGTGTTGACCATCCAATTTAGAGTTAAAAATGTGAAATGTCTAATAAAATTCTAAACTCCATTTTATTCACTAACTTCACCCTATCTTCTACATACTCCATGTTTGAGAAATGAGAGTTGTTGATTTTCATTCACAAGGTTTTAGGTCCCACTCTTAATACCATTGCCATCTTCTTTCATTGATAATCTCAAATCATACACTGAGCTACTGTTATTTTCTCATATGACCACCTGTTTACACAAAATTAAATCCAAAGTATAAGCATAGCTCCCTTCATTGTTTACCGATAAATCTTCCAAAATCTATCTCTCATGTAAACCCCAATAATCGTTTCATTAAACCTTCAAACTAACCATTATTGTATTGAACAAATGAATCCATGTAAATTACCCTATTTATTTTTCAAATTAATCATTATTGTATTAATTAAATTTGTTTCCATTTTATGTAAATTCATAGTTATCATAGCAGTCAGATAAGTCAGCCTTATTTCTCTGGATCGCTCGTAACGTGATTGGAAAAGGATCTAGAGAGATTTCCATACCGTGGTCCGGGTTAGTGAACTAGTTAAATTAAATAATGATTGTTTATACAATTATTCACAAGGAAACGTATTTATTTACAAAAGTTGGCGGGGGAGCGAGCAACAAGTTGTGCTCCAACACAGCTTGTGAATGGTCCACCAGTCATCCGTTAAATCAACTGCTTGGTTGGGACCCACACCAAACTCAAATTCCGACAAAGTTAGGTACCAAAGGAAAAGGTGTGCCATTTTATAGGCACCAAACTCAAAATACCCCTTATTATAAATATTGTCTACTTATATAACTCTCTTTGTCCCCCAAGGGTTTGTGTAATCTCTTTTTCGACTATTTTGCTCATAACTTCTTCATACGAAGTGGGAATGACCACATTCTTTTTCTGTTACCTCTGTCTTTCAGTTCCCCATAGTATACATGAAAACTTTTAGGATCTAGACGCTTAGCAATTGGTGTTTCATCCTTATCTTCAATGTAAAGGATGACTTCCCTCTTTATTTTTGGAATCAACATACGTAGAAATGCAATTTGGAAAACATGTAGAGCCTTTAAATGTATTATTTTTTACCGCAATCATTTTTTAGAAAATTTTATAATAAAAATGAGTTTATCTAGTTTATAGTTTGGTTTTAAACAAAGGATTTAGACTTCTAACGAAGTCACTGGACCTCCTTGAGTCAATGCATCCAAAATGCAAGATTTTTTCGACTCTCAAGCCTCTAGACATGTAATTTTTGCAGGAAATATTTTTTCTGAAAATTTTCTATTAAAGGGGAGTCTTTCTGTTTCATGATTTGGTCTTGATCATAGAGTTCCAACATCTAACGAAGCCTGCCGACTTCCTTGAGTTATTTGTGTTTATGGTATTTTATTCAAATTTTGCAATGATTATCTAGCTTAAAGAAGATCCCATAATCGATGAAAAGTTATTAACGGTTGCAAACCTTATCTCCTTCTTTCCATGTTTTATTATAGGTAATCTATGACCTTTTTAAGAGATTAAAAGTTCATTATTAGAAGGGATATTTCCAGTTTGGTGCCTATAAAATGGTACACTTTCGCGTTTGGTGCCTAACTTTGTCAATATCTGAGTTTGGTTCCCAGTCAACGAATTGGCGTTGATTGACACCGTATTGAACATCCAATTTAGAGTTAAATATTTTAAATGTCTAATAAAATTCTAAACTCCGTTTTATTCATTAACTTCGCCTTATCTTCTACATACTATATGTTTGAGAAATGAGAGTTCTTGATTTTAATTCACGAGGTTTTAGGTTCCACTCTTAATACCATTGCCATCTTCTTTCATTGCTAATCTCAAATCATACACTGAGCTACTGTTATTTTCTCATATGACCACATGTTTACACAAAATTAAATCCAAAGTATAAGCATAGCTACCTTCATTGTTTACCCGTAAATCATCCAAAATCTATCTCTCATGTAAACCCCAATAATCGTTTCCTTAAACCTTCAAACCAACCATTATTGTATCGAACAAATGAATCCATGTAAATGACCCTATTCATTTTTCAAATTAATCATTATTGTATTAATTAAATTTGTTTCCATTTTATGTAAATCCATAGTTATTATGGCTGTCAGATAAGTCAGCCTTATTTCTCTGGAACGCTCGTAACGAGTTTGGAAAATGATCTAGAGAGATTTCCCTACCGTGGTCCGTGTTAGTGAACTAATTAAATTAAATAATGATTGTTTAAACAATTATTCACAAAGACACGTATTTATTTACAAAAGTTGGTGGGGGGCCGAGCAACAAGTTGTGCTCCAACACAGCTTGTGAACGGTCCACCAGTCATCCATTAAGTCAACTTCTTGGTTGGGACCCACACCAAACTCAAATTCCTAACTCTCTTTGTCTCCCAAGGTTTTGTGTAATCTCTTTTTCGACTATTTTGCTCATAACTTCTTCACACGAAGTGGGAATGACCTCATTCTTTTTCTCTTACCTCTGTCTTTAAGTTCCCCACAGTATACAGGAAAATCTTTAGGATTTGGACGCTTAGCAATTGGTGTTTCATCCTTGTTTTCAATGTAAAGGATGACTTCCCTCTTTATTTTTGGAATCAACATACGTAGAAATGCAATTTGGATAACACGTAGAGCCTTTAAATGTATTATTTTTTACCACAATCATTTTTTAGAAACTTTTATAATAAAAATGAGTTTATCTAGTTTATAGTTTGGTTTTAAAAAAAGATTTCGACTTCTAACGAAGTCACTGGACTTCCTTGAGTCAATGCATCCAAAATGCAAGCTTTTTTTGACTCTCAAGCCTCTAGACATGTAATTTGTGCATGAAATATTTTTTTCTAAAAATTTTCTATTAAAGGGGAGTCTTTCTGTTTCATGATTTGGTCTTGATCATAGAGTTCCGATATCTAACAAAGCCTGCGGACTTCCTTGAGTCATTTGTGTTTATGGTATTTTATTCAAATTTTGCGATGATTATCTAGCTTAAAGAAGATCCCATAATCGTTGAGAAGTTATTAACGGTTGCAAACCTTATCTCCTTCTTTCCATGTTTTATTATAGGTAATCTATGACCTTCTTAGTAGATTAGAAGAGATATTTCGAGTTTGGTGCCTATAAAATGGTACACTTTCGCGTTTGGTGCCTAACTTTGTCAATATCTGAGTTTGGTGCCCAGTCAACGAATTGGCTTTGATTGACACCGTGTTGACCATCCAATTTGGAGTTAAAAAATGTGAAATGTCTAATAAAATTCGAAACTCCGTTTCATTCACTAACTGCGCCTTATATTCTACATACTCCATGTTTGAGAAATACGAGTTGTTGATTTTTATTCACGAGGTTTTAGGTTCCACTCTTAATACCATTGCCATCTTCTTTCATTGCTAATATAAAATCATACACTGAGCTACTGTTATTTTCTCATATGACCACCTGTTTACACAAAATTAAATCCAAAGTATAAGCATAGCTCCCTTCATTGTTTACCCGTAAATCATCCAAAATCTATCTCTCATGTAAACCCCAATAATCGTTTCCTTAAATATTCAAACTAACCATTATTGTATTGAACAAATTAATCCATGTAAATGACCCTATTCATTTTTCAAATTAATCATTATTGTATTAATTAAATTTGTTTCCATTTTATGTAAATCCATAGTTATCATGGCAGTCAGATAAGTCAGCCTTATTTCTCTGGAACGCTCGTAACGTGTTTGGAAAATGATCTAGAGAGATTTCTCTACCGTGGTCCGTGTTAGTGAACTAATTAAATTAAATAATGATTGTTTAAACAATTATTCACAAAGACACGTATTTATCTACAAAAGTAGGCGGGGGGCCAAGCAACAAGTTGCGCTCCAACACAGCTTGTGAACAGTCCACCAGTCATCTGTTAAGTCAACTGCTTGGTTGGGACCCACACCAAACTCAAATTCCGACAAAGTTAGGTACCAAAGGAAAAGGTGTGCCATTTTATAGGCACCAAACTCAAAATACCACTTATTATAAATATTGTCTACTTATATAATTCTCTTTGTCCCCCAAGGTTTTGTGTAATCTCTTTTTCGACAATTTTCCTCATAACTTCTTCATATGAAGTGGGAATGACCTCATTCTTTTTCTGTTACCTCTGTCTTTCAGTTCCCCACAGTAATCCGGAAAATCTTTAGGATTTGGACGCTTAGCAATTGGTGTTTCATCCTTATTTTCAATGTAAAGGATGACTTCCCTCTTTATTTTTGGAATCAACATAGGTAGAAATGCAATTTGGATAACATGTAGAGCCTTTAAATGTATTATTTTTTACCACAATAATTTTTTAGAAAATTTTATAATAAAAATGAGTTTATATAGTTTATAGTTTGGTTTTAAAAAAAGGATTTCGACTTCTAACCAAGTCACTGGACTTCCTTGAGTCAATGCATCCAAAATGCAATCTTTTATCGACTCTCAAGCCTCTAGACATGTAATTTGTGCAGGAAATATTTTTTCTGAAAATTTTCTATTAAAAGGGAGTCTTTCTGTTTCATGATTTGGTCTTGATCATAGAGTTACGACATCTAACGAAGCCTGCGAACTTCCTTGAGTCATTGGTGTTTATGGTATTTTATTCAAATTTTGCAATGATTATCTAGCTTAAAGAAGATCCCATAATCGTTGAGAAGTTATTAACGATTGCAAACCTTATCTTCTTCTTTCCATGTTTTATTATAGGTAATCTATGACCTTCTTAATAGATTAGAAGTTCATTATTAGAAGGGATATTTCGAGTTTGGTGCCTATAAAATGGTACACTTTCGCGTTTGGTGCCTAACTTTGTCAATATCTGAGTTTGGTGCCCAGTCAACGAATTGGCGTTGATTGACACCGTGTTGACTATCCAATTTAGAGTTAAAAAATGTTAAATGTCTAATAAACTTCTAAACTCCATTTTATTCACTAACTGCGCCTTATCTTCTACATACTCCATGTTTGAGGAATGAGAGTTGTTGATTTTCATTCACGAGGTTTTAGGTTCCACTCTTAATACCATTGCCATCTTCTTTCATTGCTAATCTCAAATCATATACCAAGCTACTGTTATTTTCTCATATGACCACCTGTTTACACAAAATTAAATCCAAAGTATAAGCATAGCTCCCTTTATGGTTTACCCGTAAATCATCCAAAATCTATCTCTCATGTAAACCCCAATAATCGTTTCCTTAAACATTCAAATTAACCATTATTGTATTGAATAAATTAATCCATGTAAATGACCCTATTCAATTTTCAAATTAATCATTATTGTATTAATTATATTTGTTTCCATTTTATGTAAATCCATAGTTATCTTGGCAGTCAGATAAGTCAGCCTTATTTCTCTGGAACGCTCGTAACGTGTTTTGAAAATGATCTAGAGAGATTTCCCTACCGTGGTCCGTGTTAGTGAACTAATTAAATTAAATAATGATTGTTTAAACAATTATTCACAAAGACATGTATTTATCTACAAAAGTAGGCGGGGGCCGAGCAATAAGTTGCGCTCCAACACAGCTTGTGAACGGTCCACCAGTCATCTGTTAAGTCAACTGCTTGGTTGGGACCCACACCAAACTTAAATTCCGACAAAGTTAGGTACCAAAGGAAAAGGTGTGCCATTTTATAGGTACCAAACTCAAAATACCACTTATTATAAATATTGTCTACTTATATAACTCTCTTTGTCCCCCAAGGTTTTGTGTAATCCCTTTTTCGACTATTTTGCTCATAACTTCTTCATATGAAGTGGGAATGACCTCATTTTTTTTCTGTTACCTCTGTCTTTCAGTTCCCCACAGTAATACGGAAAATCTTTAGGATTTGGACGCTTAGCAATTGGTGTTTCATCCTTATTTTCAATGTAAGGGATGACTTCCCTCTTTATTTTTGGAATCAACATAAGTAGAAATGCAATTTGGATAACATGTAGAGCCTTTAAATGTATTATTTTTTACCACAATAATTTTCTAGAAAATTTTATAATAAAAATGAGTTTATATGGTTTATAGTTTGGTTTTAAAAAAAGGATTTCGACTTCTAACGAAGTCACTGGACTTCCTTGAGTCAATGCATCCAAAATGCAATCTTTTTTCAAATCTCAAGCCTCTAGACATGTAATTTGTGCAGGAAATATTTTTTCTAGAAAATTTTCTATTAAAGGGGAGTCTTTCTGTTTCATGATTTGGTCTTGATCATAGAGTTACGACATCTAACGAAGCCTACGGACTTCCTTGAGTCATTTTTATTTATGGTATTTTATTCAAATTTTGAAATGATTATCTAGCTTAAAGAAGATCCCATAATCGTTGAGAAGTTATTAACGGTTGCAAACCTTATCTCCTTCTTTCCATGTTTTATTATAGGTAATCTATGTCCTTCTTAATAGATTAGAAGTTCATTATTAGAAGGGATATTTCGAGTTTGGTGCATATAAAATGGTACACTTTCGCTTTTGGTGCCTAACTTTGTCAATATCTGAGTTTGGTGCCCAGTCAACGAATTGGCATTGATTGACACCGTGTTGACCATTAAATTTAGAGTTAAAAAATATTAAATGTCTAATAAACTTCTAAACTCCGTTTTATTCACTAACTGCGCCTTATCTTCTACATACTCCATGTTTGAGGAATGAGAGTTGTTGATTTTCATTCACGGGGTTTTAGGTTCCACTCTTAATACCATTGCCATCTTCTTTCATTGCTAATCTCAAATCATATACCGAGCTACTGTTATTTCTCATATGACCACCTGTTTACACAAAATTAAATCCAAAGTATAAGCATAGCTCCCTTCATTGTTTACCCGTAAATCATCCAAAGTCTATCTCTCATGTAAACCCTAATAATCGTTTCCATAAACATTCAAACTAACCATTATTGTATTGAACAAATTAATACATGTAAATGACCCTATTCATTTTTCAAATTAATCATTATTGTATTAATTAAATTTGTTTCCATTTTATGTAAATCCATAGTTATCATGGCAGTCAGATAAGTCAGCCTTATTTCTCTGGAACGCTCGTAACGTGTTTGGAAAATGATCTAGAGAGATTTCCCTACCGTGGTCCGTGTTAGTGAACTAATTAAATTAAATAATGATTGTTTAAACAATTATTCACAAAGACACGTATTTATCTACAAAAGTAGGCGGGGGGCCAAGCAACAAGTTGCGCTCCAACACAGCTTGTGAACGGTCCACCAGTCATCTGTTAAGTCAACTTCTTGGTTGGGACCCACACCAAACTCAAATTCCGACAAAGTTAGGTACCAAAGGAAAAGGTGTGCCATTTTATAGGTACCAAACTCAAAATACCACTTATTATAAATATTGTCTACTTATATAACTCTCTTTGTCCCCCAAGGTTTTGTGTAATCTCTTTTTCGACTATTTTGCTCATAACTTCTTCATATGAAGTGGGAATGACCTCATTTTTTTTCTGTTACCTCTGTCTTTCGGTTCCCCACAGTAATACGGAAAATCTTAAGGATTTGGACGCTTAGTAATTGGTGTTTCATCCTTATTTTCAATGTAAAGGATGACTTCCCTCTTTATTTTTGGATTCAACATACGTAGAAATGTAATTTGGATAACATGTAGAGCCTTTAAATGTATTATTTTTTACCACAATAATTTTTTAGAAAATTTTATAATAAAAATGAGTTTATATAGTTTATAGTTTGGTTTTAAAAAAAGGATTTCGACTTCTAATGAAGTCACTGGACTTCCTTGAGTCAATGCATCCAAAATGCAATCTTTTTTCGACTCTCAAGCCTCTAGACATGTAATTTGTGCAGAAAATATTTTTTCTGAAAATTTTCTATTAAAGGGGAGTCTTTCTGTTTCATGATTTGGTCTAGATCATAGAGTTACGACATCTAACGAAGCCTGCGGACTTCCTTGAGTCATTTGTGTTTATGGTATTTTATTCAAATTTTGCAATGATTATCTAACTTAAAGAAGATCCCATAATCGTTGAGAAGTTATTAACGGTTGCAAACCTTATCTCCTTCTTTCCATGTTTTATTATAGGTAATCTATGACCTTCTTAATAGATTAGAAGTTCATTATTAGAAGGGATATTTCGAGTTTGGTGCCTATAAAATGGTACACTTTCGCGTTTGGTGCCTAACTTTGTCAATATCTGAGTTTGGTGCCCAGTCAACGAATTGGCGTTGATTGAAACCGTGTTGACCATCCAATTTAGAGTTAAAAAATGTTAAATGTCTAATAATCTTCTAAACTCCGTTTTATTCACTAACTGCGCCTTATCTTCTACATACTCCATGTTTGAGGAATGAGAGTTGTTGATTTTCATTCACGGGGTTTTAGGTTCCACTCTTAATACCATTGCCATCTTCTTTCATTGCTAATCTCAAATCATATACCGAGCTACTGTTATTTCTCATATGACAACCTGTTTACACAAAATTACATCCAAAGTATAAGCATAGCTCCCTTCATTGTTTACCCGTAAATCATCCAAAATCTATCTCTCATGTAAACCCCAATAATTGTTTCCTTAAACATTCAAACTAACCATTATTGTATTGAACAAATTAATCCATGTAAATGACCCTATTCATTTTTCAAATTAATCATTATTGTATTAATTAAATTTGTTTCCATTTTATGTAAATCCATAGTTATCATGGCAGTCAGATAAGTCAGCCTTATTTCTATGGAACGCTCGTGACGTGTTTGGAAAATGATCTAGAGAGATTTCCCTATCGTGGTCCGTTTTAGTGAACTAATTAAATTAAATAATGATTGTTTAAACAATTATTCACATAGACACGTAGTTATTTACAAAAGTAAGCGGGGGGCCGAGCAACAAGTTGCGCTCCAACACAGCTTGTGAACGGTCCACCAGTCATCTGTTAAGTCAACTGCTTGGTTGGGACCCACACCAAACTCAAATTCCGACAAATTTAGGTACCAAAGGAAAAGGTGTGCCATTTTATAGGCACCAAACTCAAAATACCACTTATTATAAATATTGTCTACTTATATAACTCTCTTTGTCCCCCAAGGTTTTGTGTAATCTCTTTTTCGACTATTTTGCTCATAACTTCTTCATATGAAGTGGGAATGACCTCATTTTTTTTCTGTTACCTCTGTCTTTCAGTTCCCCACAGTAATACGGAAAATCTTTAGGATTTGGACGCTTAGGAATTGGTGTTTCATCCTTATTTTCAATGTAAAGGATGACTTCCCTCTTTATTTTTGGAATCAACATACGTAGAAATGCAATTTGGATAACATGTAGAGCCTTTAAATGTATTATTTTTTACCACAATAATTTTTTAGAAAATTTTATAATAAAAATGAGTTTATATAGTTTATAGTTTGGTTTTAAAAAAAGGATTTCGACTTCTAACGAAGTCACTGGACTTCCTTGAGTCAATTCATCCAAAATGCAATCTTTTTTCAAATCTCAAGCCTCTAGACATGTAATTTGTGCAGGAAATATTTTTTCTAGAAAATTTTCTATTAAAGGGGAGTCTTTCTGTTTCATGATTTGGTCTTGATCATAGAGTTACGACATCTAACGAAGCCTACGGACTTCCTTGAGTCATTTTTATTTATGGTATTTTATTCAAATTTTGAAATGATTATCTAGCTTAAAGAAGATCCCATAATCGTTGAGAAGTTATTAACGGTTGCAAACCTTATCTCCTTCTTTCCATGTTTTATTATAGGTAATCTATGTCCTTCTTAATAGATTAGAAGTTCATTATTAGAAGGGATATTTCGAGTTTGGTGCATATAAAATGGTACACTTTCGCTTTTGGTGCCTAACTTTGTCAATATCTGAGTTTGGTGCCCAGTCAACGAATTGGCATTGATTGACACCGTGTTGACCATTAAATTTAGAGTTAAAAAATATTAAATATCTAATAAACTTCTAAACTCCGTTTTATTCACTAACTGCGCCTTATCTTCTACATACTCCATGTTTGAGGAATGAGAGTTGTTGATTTTTATTCACGGGGTTTTAGGTTCCACTCTTAATACCATTGCCATCTTCTTTCATTGCTAATCTCAAATCATATACCGAGCTACTATTATTTCTCATATGACAACCTGTTTACACAAAATTACATCCAAAGTATAAGCATAGCTCCCTTCATTGTTTACCCGTAAATCATCCAAAATCTATCTCTCATGTAAACCCCAATAATTGTTTCCTTAAACATTCAAACTAACCATTATTGTATTGAACAAATTAATCCATGTAAATGACCCTATTCATTTTTCAAATTAATCATTATTGTATTAATTAAATTTGTTTCCATTTTATGTAAATCCATAGTTATCATGGCAGTCAGATAAGTCAGCCTTATTTCTATGGAACGCTCGTGACGTGTTTGGAAAATGATCTAGAGAGATTTCCCTACCGTGGTCCGTGTTAGTGAACTAATTAAATTAAATAATGATTGTTTAAACAATTATTCACATAGACACGTAGTTATTTACAAAAGTAAGCGGGGGGCCGAGCAACAAGTTGCGCTCCAACACAGCTTGTGAACGGTCCACCAGTCATCTGTTAAGTCAACTGCTTGGTTGGGACCCACACCAAACTCAAATTCCGACAAATTTAGGTACCAAAGGAAAAGGTGTGCCATTTTATAGGCACCAAACTCAAAATACCACTTATTATAAATATTGTCTACTTATATAACTCTCTTTGTCCCCCAAGGTTTTGTGTAATCTCTTTTTCGACTATTTTGCTCATAACTTCTTCATATGAAGTGGGAATGACCTCATTTTTTTTCTGTTACCTCTGTCTTTCAGTTCCCCACAGTAATACGGAAAATCTTTAGGATTTGGACGCTTAGAAATTGGTGTTTCATCCTTATTTTCAATGTAAAGGATGACTTCCCTCTTTATTTTTGGAATCAACATACGTAGAAATGCAATTTGGATAACATGTAGAGCCTTTAAATGTATTATTTTTTACCACAATAATTTTTTAGAAAATTTTATAATAAAAATGAGTTTATATAGTTTATAGTTTGGTTTTAAAAAAAGGATTTCGACTTCTAACGAAGTCACTGGACTTCCTTGAGTCAATTCATCCAAAATGCAATCTTTTTTCAAATCTCAAGCCTCTAGACATGTAATTTGTGCAGGAAATATTTTTTCTGATAATTTTCTATTAAAGGGGAGTCTTTCTGTTTCATGATTTGGTCTTGATCATAGAGTTCCGATATCTAACAAAGCCTGTGGACTTCCTTGAGTCATTTGTGTTTATGGTATTTTATTCAAATTTTGTGATGATTATCTAGCTTAAAGAAGATCCCAGAATCGTTTAGAAGGTATTAACGGTTGAAAACCTTATCTCCTTCTTTCCATGTTTTATTTTAGGTAATCTATGACCTTTTTACGAGATTAGAATTTCATTATTAGAAGGGATATTTCGAGTTTGGTGCCTATAAAATGGTACACTTTCGCGTTTCGTGCCTAACTTTGTCAATATCTGAGTTTGGTGCCCAGTCAACGAATTGGCGTTGATTGACACCGTGTTGACCATCCAATTTAGAGTTAAAAAATGTTAAATGTTTAATAAATTTCTAAACTCCGTCTTATTCACTAACTGCGCCTTATCTTCTACATACTCCGTGTTTGAGAAATGAGAGTTGTTGATTTTCATTCACGAGGTTTTAGGTTTCACTCTTAATACCATTGCTATCTTCTTTAATTGCTAATCTCAAATCATACACTGAGCTACTGTTATTTTCTCATATGACCACCTGTTTACACAAAATTAAATCCAAAGTATAAGCATAGCTCCCTTCATTGTTTACCCGTAAATCATCCAAAATCTATCTCTCATGTAAACCCCAATAATCGTTTCCTTAAACCTTCAAACTAACCATTATTGAATTGAACAAATGAATCCATGTAAATGACCCTATTCATTTTTCAAATTAATAATTATTGCATTAATTAAATTTGTTTCCATTTTATGTAAATCCATAGTTATCATGGCAGTCAGATAAGTCAGCCTCTTTTCTCTGGAACGCTCGTAACGTGTTTGGAAAATGATCTAGAGAGATTTCCCTACCGAGGTCCGTGTTGGTGAACTAGTTAAAATAAATAATTATTTTTCAAACAATTATTGACAAAGACACGTATTTATTTACAAAACTGGCGGGGGGTCGAGCAACAAGTTGTGCTCCAACACAGCTTGTGAACGGTCAACTTGTCATCTTTTAAGTCAACTGCTTGATTCGTTTTCTGTTACCTCTGTCTTTCAGTTCCCCAAAATATAAAGGAAAGGTTTTAGGATTTAGACGATTAAGAATTGGTGTTTCATCCTTATTTTCAATGTAAAGGACGACTTCCCTCTTTATTTTTTGAATCAACATACGTAGAAATGCAATTTGGATAACATGTAGAGCCTTTAAATGTATTATTTTTTACCGCAATCATTTTAAAGAAAATTTTATAATAAAACTGAGTTTATATAGTTTATAGTTTAGTTTTAAAAAAAAAGGATTTCGACTTCTAACGAAGTCACTCGATTTCCTTGAGTCAATGCATCCAAAATGCAAGCTTTGTTCGACTCTCAAGCCTCTAGACATGTAATTTGTGACGGAAATATTTTTTGTGAATATTTTCTATTAAAGGGGAGTCTTTCTGTTTCATGATTTTTTCTTGATCATATAGTTCCGACATCTAACGAAGCCTGCGGACTTCCTTGAGTCATTTATGTTTATGGTATTTTATTCAAATTTTGCAATGATTATCTAGCTTAATGAAAATCCTAGAATCGTTAACAAGTTATTAAAGGTTGCGAACCTTATCTCCTTCTTTCCATGTTTTATTATAGGTAATCTATGACCTTTTTAAGAGATTACAAGTTCATTATTAGAAGGGAAATTTTGAGTTTGGTGCCTATAAAATGGCACACTTTCGCGTTTGGTGCCCAATCAATGAATTGGCGTTGATTGACCGTGTTGACCATCCAATTTAGAGTTAAAAATGTCAAATGACTTATAAAATTCAAAACTCCGTTTTATTCACTAACTGCACCTTATCTTCTACATACTCCATGTTTGAGAAATGAGAGTTGTTGATTTTCATTCACGAGGTTTTAAGTTCCAGTTTTTAATACCATCGCAATCTTCTTTAATTGCTAATCTCAAATCATACACAGAGCTACTGTTATTTTCTCATATGACCACCTGTTTACACAAAATTAAATCTAAAATATAAGCATAGCTCCCTTCATTTTTTACCTGTAAATTATCCAAAATATATCTCTCATGTATACCTCAATAATCGTTTCCTTAAACCTTAAAACTAACCATTATTGTATTGAACAAATGAATCCATGTAAATGACTCTATTTATTTTTCAAAATAATCATTATTATATTAATTAAATTTGTTACCATTTTGTGTAAATCCATAGTTATCATGGCAGTTAGATTATGTTAGCCTTATTTCTCTGGAACGCTCGTAACGTGTTTAAAAAATGATCTAGAGAGATTTCCCTACGCGGTTCGTGTTAGTGAACTAGTTAAATTAAATAATTATTCTTTAAACAATTATTGACAAATACACGTATTTATTAACAAAAGTTGGAGAGGGGTCTAGCAACAAGTTGTGCTTCAACACATCTTGTGAACGGTCAACCGGTCATCCGTTAAGTCAACTACTTAATTGGGATCCTCACCAAACTCAAATTCTGACAAAGTTAGGTGCCAAAGGCAAAGGTGTGCCTTTTTATAGGCACCAAACTCAAAATATCCCTTATTACAAATATTGCATACTTATATAACTCTCTTTGTCCCCAAGGTTTTGTGTAATCTCTTTTTCGACTATTTTGCTCATAACTTCTTCATACGAAGTGGGAATGACCTCATTCGTTTTCTGTTACCTTTGTCTTTCAGTTCCCCACAGTATAAAGGAAATTTTTTAGGATTTGGACGGTTAACAATTGGTGTTTCATCCTCATTTTCAATGTAAAGGATGACTAACCTCTTTAATTTTGGAATCAACATACGTAGAAATGCAATTTGTATAACATGTAGAGACTTTAAATGTATTATTTTTACCGCATTTATTTTTTAGAAAATTATATAATAAAACTGAGTTTATCTAGTTTATAGTTTGTTTTCAAAAAAAAGGATTTCGAATTCTATCGAAGTCACTAGACTTCCTTGAGTCAATGTATCCAAAATGCAAGATTTTTTCGACTCTCAAGCCTCTAGACATGTAATTTGTGCAGGAAATATTTTTTCCAAACATGGAGTATCTAGAAGATAAGGTGAAGTTAGTGAATAAAATGGAGTTTTGAATTTTATTAGTCATTTCACATTTTTAACTCTAAATTGGATGGTCAACACGGTCAATCAAAGCCAATTCATTGACTGGGCACCAAACTCAGATTTGGAAAAAGTTAAGCACCAAACGCGAAAGTGTACCATTTTATAGGCACCAAACTCAAAATTTCCCTTATAATAATGAACTTCTAATCTCTTAAAAGGGTCATAGATTACCTATAATAAAACATGTAAAGAAGGAGATAAGGTTTGCAACCGTTAATAACTTCTCAACGATTCTAGGATTTTCATTAAGCTAGATAATCATTGCAAAATTTGAATAAAATACCATAAACACAAATGACTCAAGGAAGTCCGCAGGATTCGTTAGATGTCGGAACTCTATGATCAAGACAAAATCATGAAACATAAAGACTCCCCTTTAATAGAAAATGTTCACAAAAAATATTTTCGTCACAAATTACATGTCTAGAGGCTTGAGAGTCGAACAAAGCTTGCATTTTGGATGCATTGACTCAAGGAAGTCCAGTGACTTCGTTAGAAGTCGAAATCCTTTTTTTAAAACCAAACTATAAACTAGATAAACTCATTTTTATTATAAAATTTCCTAAAAAATGATTGTGGTAAAAAATAATACATTTAAAGGCTCTACATGTTATCCAAATTGCATTTGTACGTATGTTGATTCCAAAAATAAAGAGGGAAGTCATCCTTTACATTGAAAATAAGGATGAAACACCAATTGCTAAGCGTACAAATCCTAAATATTTTCCTATATACTGTGGGGAACTGAAAGACAGAGGTAACAGAAAAAAAATGAGGTCATTCCCACTTTTTATGAAGAAGTTATGAGCAAAATAGTCGAAAAAGAGATTACACAAAACTTTGTAGGAATTTTCCTATAAAATGGCACACCTTTGCCTTTGGTACCTAACTTTGTAGGAATTTTCGTTTGGTGTGGGTCCCAACAAAGCAGTTGACTTAACATATGACTGGTGGACCGTTCACAAGTTGTGTTGGAGCACAACTTGTTGCTCGTCCCCCCGCCAACTTTTGTAAATAAATACGTGTCTTTGTGAATAATCGTATAAAAAATCATTATTTAATTAACTAGTTCACTAACACGGACCACAGTAGGGAAATCTCTCTAGATCATTTTCCAAACACGTTACGAGCGTTCCAGAGAAATAAGACTGACTTATCTGACTGCCATGATAACAATGGATTTACATAAAATGGAAAAAAATTTAATTAATACAATAATGATTAATTTGAAAAATGAATAGGGTCATTTACATGGATTCATTTGTTCAATACAATAATGGTTAGTTTGAATGTTTAAGGAAACGATTATTGGGGTTTACATGAGAGATAGATTTTGGATGATTTACCAGTAAACAATGAAAGGAGCTATGCTTTTACTATGGATTTAATTTTGTGTAAACAGGTGATCATATGAGAAAATAACAGTAGCTCAGTGTATGATTTGAGATTAGCATTGAAAGAAGATGGCAATGGTATTAAGAGTGGAACCTAAAACCTCGTGAATGAAAATCAACAACTCCCATTTCTCAAACATGGAGTATGTAGAAGATAGGGCGCAGTTAGTGAATAAAACGGAGTTTAGAATTTTATTAGACATTTCACATTTTTAACTCTAAATTGGATGGTCAACACGGTCAATCAACGCCAATTCGTTGACTGGGCACCAAACTCAGAAATTGACAAAGTTAGGCACCAAACGCGAAAGTGTACCATTTTATAGGCACCAAAATCGAAATATCCCTTCTAATAATGAACTTCTAATCTTTTAAAAAGGTCATAGATTACCTATAATAAAACATGGAAAGAAGGAGATAAGGTTTGCAACCCTTAAGAACTTTTCAATAATTATGGGATCTCCTTTAAGCTAGATAATCATTACAAAATTTGAATAAAATACCATAAACACAAATGACTCAAGGAAGTCCGCAGGCTTCGTTAGATGTCGGAACTCTATGATCAAGACCAAATCATGAAACAGAAAGACTTCCCTTTAATAGAAAATTTTCAGAAAAAATATTTCTTGCACAAATTACATGTCCAGAGGCTTGATAGTCGAAAAAAGCTTGCATTTTGGATGCATTGACTCAAGGAAGTCCAGTGACTTCGTTAGAAGTCGAAATCCTTTTTTTAAAACCAAACTATAAACTAGATAAACTCATTTTTATTATAAAATTTTCTAATAAATGATTGTGGTAAAAAATAATACATTTAAAGGCTCTGCATGTTATCCAAATTGCATTTCTACGTATGTTGATTCCAAAAATAAAGAGGGAGTCATCCTTTACATTGAAAATAAGGATGAAACACCAATTGTTAAGCGTACAAATCCTAAATATTTTCTTGTATACTGTGGGGAACTGAAAGACAAAGGTAACAGAAAAAAAAAGAGGTCATTCCCACTTTTTATGAAGATGTTATGAGCAAAATAGTCGAAAAAGAGATTACACAAAACCTTAGGGGACAAAGAGAGTTATATAAGTAGAAAATATTTATAATAAGGGGTATTTTGAGTTTGGTTCCTATAAAATGGCACACCTTTGCCTTTGGTACCTAACTTTGTCGGAATTTTCGTTTGGTGTGGGTCCCAACAAAGCAGTTGACTTAACAGATAACTGGTGGACCGTTCACAAGCTGTGTTGGAGCACAACTTGTTGCTCGTCCCCCCGCCAAATTTTGTAAATAAATACGTGTCTTTGTGAATAATTGTTTAAACAATCATTATTTAATTTAACTAGTTCACTAATACGGACCACGGTAGGGAAATCTCTCTAGATAATTTTCCAAACACGTTACGAGCGTTCCAGAGAAATAAGGCTGACTTATCAGAGTGCCATGATAACTATGGATATACATAAAGTGGAAACAAATTTAATTAATGCAATAATGATTAATTTGAAAAATGAATAGGGTAATTTAAATGGATTCATTTGTTCAATACAATAATGGTTAGTTTGAAGGTTTAAGGAAACGATTATTGGGGTTTACATGAGAGATAGATTTTGGATGATTTACCGGTAAACAATGAAGGGAGATATGCTTATACTTTGGATTTAATTTTGTGTAAACAGGTGGTCATATGAGAAAATAACAGTAGCTAAGTGTATGATTTGAGATTAGCGATGAAAGAAGATGGCTATGGTATTAAGAGTGGAACCTAAAACCTCGTGAATAAAAATCAACAACTCTCATTTCTCAAACATGGAGTATGTAGAAGATATGGCGCAGTTAGTGAATGAAACGTAGTTTAGAATTTTATTAGACATTTCACATTTTTAACTCTAAATTGGATGGTCAACACGGTCAATCAACGCCAATTCGTTGACTGGGCACCAAACTCAGATATTGACAAAGTTAGGCACCAAACGCGAAAGTGTACCATTTTATAGGCACCAAACTCGAAATATGCCTTCTAATAATGAACTTCTAATCCTTTAAAAAGGTCATAGATTACCTATAATAAAACATGGAAAGAAGGAGATAAGGTTTGTAACCGTTAATAACTTCTTAACGATTATGGGATCTTCTTTAAGCTAGATAATCATTGCAAAATTTGAATAAAATACCATAAACACAAATGACTCAAGGAAGTCCGCAGGCTTCGTTAGATGTCGGAACTCTATGATCAAGACCAAATCATGAAACAGAAAGACTCCTCTTTAATCGAAAATTTTCAGAAAAAATATTTCCTGCACAAATTATATGTCTAGAGGCTTGAGAGTCGAAAAAAAGCTTGCATTTTGGATGCATTGACTCAAGGAAGTCCAGTGACTTCGTTAGAAGTCGAAATCCTTTTTTTAAAACCAAACTATAAACTAGATAAACTCATTTTTATTATAACATTTTCTAAAAAATGATTGTGGTAAAAAATAATACATTTACGAGCTCTACATGTTATCCAAATTGCATTTCTGCGTATGTTGATTCCAAAAATAAAGAGGGAAGTCATCCCTTACATTGAAAATAAGGATGAAACACCAATTGCTAAGCGTACAAATCCTTAATAATTTCCTGTAAACTGTGGGGAACAGAAAGACAGAGGTAACAGAAAAAGAATGAGGTCATTCCCACTTCGTATGAAGAAGTTATGAGCAAAATAGTCGAAAAAGAGATTACACAAAACCTTGGGGGACAAAGAGAGTTATATAAGTAGACAATATTAATAATAAGGGGTATTTTGAGTTTGGTGCCTATAAAATGGCACACCTTTGCCTTTGGTACCTAACTTTTTCGGAATTAGAGTTTGGTGTGGGTCCCAACCAAGCAGTTGACTTAACGGATGACTGGTGGACCGTTCACAAGCTTTGTTAGAGCACAACTTGTTGCTCGGTCCCCCGCCAACTTTTGTAAATAAATACGTGTCTTTGTGAATAATTGTTTAAACAATCATTATTTAATTTAACTAGTTCACTAACACGGACCACAATAGGGAAATTTCTCTAGATCATTTTCCAAACACGTTACAAGCGTTCCAGAGAAATAAGGCTGACTTATTAGACTGCCATGATAACTATGGATTTACATAAAGTGGAAACATGAGACAATGAGACCAATCGGAATAAATTTTAACACTTGGATAGCAATATGTGCGTGTTTTCCCTGTCTCCGGTGCCTAAACAAGCGTGGAATGCAGGACCCGTGGGAACTATCATGTAATCAGCTGACAAGAAGCATGCGCTTAGATTAAAAATATCTATTCATGCAGTTAAAAAAAAATAATCAAAAAAGAACGAGAAATTGTTCTATGTGGTCAACCACTGGTTCCCTTGTATATGCCAGTTTGTTGATCTAGTCCCGAGCAAAATAAAACTACAAAATAAAATAAAATCCTAACTCACTTTCGCAGGCATCATCGATTGCATTTAGCGTATGCAATAAACCTTTAAACCCCTAGGTGGCCCTAGTGGCCGAGTTATAGTCTCGGGAGGGCTTACCAGAGATATACCCACAAAATCTTTACTCCAGACCCTAATTATCTATGTAAAATCTTGGAAGGAACTAAAGAACCTCCTTGGTTGGCATACTTATCGATTATTGGAGGAAGTACCCTGAAGCGAAATTCCAATTGTTGTACACGAGTTTGCACTCAAGCATACTAAAATTCATATATAAGTGACAGAGCTACTAAGATAGTTTCACAATGGACATCATATTCGGAGTCAATACTTAACACATGGAAAGATTAAGAGATGGATATAAAAAAACATAAATGGTTTTGATGTTGACTAAGTGAACAATGTTTCTCATATCTGTCTGAAGGCTACTGCCAAAATGAACCTATCCTAATGGATTGAGATACTGGTCTGACTAATATCAACAAACTGGCGTATACAAGGGAACCAATGGTCGATAACCTAAATCTAGATCAACAAACCGGCATATACAAGGGAACCAGTGGTTGACTACATAGAACAATTTCTCGTTCTTTTTCGATTTTTTTAACTGCATGAATAGATATTTTTAATCTAAGCGCATGCTTCTTGTCAGCCGATTACATGATAGTTCCCACGGGTCCTGCATTCCACGCTTGTTTAGGCGACGGAGATAGGGAAAACACACACATATTGCTATCCAAGTGTTAAAATTTATTCCGATTTGTCTCATGGTCTAGTCTTTTTTTTTTTTTTATATGTAACTCAATCACTCTATTTCACTCTAGCAATGGTAACAAATTGAATCGTGAGCCCCACCTAATCACTTAGACAAACATAGTTTAAAATGAAAAAATAAAAACAGAAGTGAAAAGGACTCAAACAAGATATGGCGAAACTATCATGTTATTTCTAACACCTGAGCTCTGTGCTTTTATGAATAGACTCTTCTAGATGTTTCCATCTAGTCAAATTGGTGCCTCAACTCCTAAAACCAAAATGCTTCCATCCACTTAGATTGGTTAGTGCTATCCTTAATAAACATAAATTTATAGGCTCTGGAGTTTATAAATCATGCAACTAAAAAGTTTCTCCCATACCCCCAAACTTAAATCTAACATTGTCCTCAATGTTCTAAAGATAAAATGAAAAGCATGAACAAGGAGAAACTGTTACCATTTGAAGCAAAAGAGTGAAGGAAAGATATTACCTGGTTGCATGAGAATATTGGGTTACCTCCCAAGAAGTGCTAAGTTTAAAGTCTTCAGCCAGACACAAGTACCAAAAAATGGCTAGTTTCCTTTCAAATCATATATCAATAGTCGAAACAACTGTGGGTCAACAAAGCCAAACAAAACTGCCACTAATAGGAGACAAATGCTCAAAATCAGAAGAATGAGCAGATAGAGCACAACTTGATTCAAAATTTCTCTCAAGACAACTAGATTTATCTGGGGCGCCCTCATGGGGATCATATGAGTGTCTCGACAAATAGATTCATCCGAAAAACGGGTCTCTAAGTTTTCATTTTCCTCTTGAACAATATCAGGAGGATCAGGTTGTGGAGTCTGAATAGACTCAGGGAATACCTCACTAGGCTCGAGTCCAAAGTTAGGAACTCTGGACAATTGACAATCACAAGAATCATCACTACCCCCAAAAATAGGTTTTTCACTACCCTATGACAAACCTCTAATTATTGCTTGATTTTCCGGATCTCCCCAGTCCTTAAAATCAAGAGCTTCTTCTAAACAAGGGGTTAAGGTAGATTCAGAAACTAGTAATGGTTCAAACTTACCTTTCCAGTGATCAGTATCTAACAGAGGAACATAATCCAACAGAGAATTTACTTGTTCAATGTTGCTATCATCGTCGAAATCCATGCTAAAATGGGCTAGACAACTCTCTAGTGGATCTTCCGATATGGTGTTTGGTAAGGACTCCGGAACTAAGGTTCCTATCATGTTCACTTCTTCAGTGCATGTGTCATCTAGCTCAGAATGTAGCTTATTGACATTAAAAATATTCATCTCAATAGTCATATTACCAAAAGATAGATTTATGATACCATTTCGACAGTTTATAATTGCATTAGACGTAGCAAAGAATGGGCGACCTAAAATCACAGGTATCTGGTTCTCTGGGTCAGGGACAGGTTGGGTATCTAGGACCACAAAATCCACAGGATAAATAAACTTGTCGACCTCAATAAGAACATACTCTATCACACCACGAGGAATTTTGACAGACCTATCAGCTAACTGGAGTGTTATCTTGGTAGGTTTCAGTTCACCAAGTTCTAGCTTTAAGTAGACATGGTATGGTAGTAAATTCACACTGGCTCCTAAGTCAAGTAAAGCTTTTTCTACCCGGTGTTCTCCTATTGTGCAAGCAATGGTAGGGTCACCTGGGTCTTTGTACTTAGGAGTTGTGGTGCTCTGAATGATCGAACTTACATGACTAGCTAAAAAGGTTTTTTAGGGACACTAAGCTTTCGCTTTCGGGTACACATATCCTTAAGGAACTTGGCATAAGCCGGTAGTTGCCTAATTGCTTCTAGTAATGGAAGGTTTATGGTAACTTTCTTAAAAACCTCCATTATGTCATTAAAGTTGGATTCACTCTTTATTGGTGCTAGTAGCCGGGGAAATGGGGCTCTAGGCATAAAATAGGGCCTCTCAGGAACCGAATCGGCATCATTAGAAATTTTATCAGTCTCTTCAGCTATAGATGGTCCCGAGGTGTGAACTACAGTATGCTCACTATCGGGCACGGTTATCTTGTTGTCTATAACTCTGCCACTTCTAAGGGTACTAATAGCATTCAGTTGATGTGAAGGTTTTTTACCTACCTCATGAATTCCTCTAGGATTAAGATTAGTCTGACTAGGGAACTTACCATTATCCCTCTCACTTAAGGCCTTAGCTATTTGGCCGACTTGAAGTTCTAACTTTGCAAGGCTCTGAGCATTAGTTTGAAAGTTCTTTTTGGTTTCCTCTTGAAAACTAGCCTGGTTCTTTATTAACATTTTTTGGGCTTGTGAGAACATCTTATAACTCTTGTGTAATATACTAAGAGATTCCTCCATGCTAGTTAATCTATTCTCAGAAGGGTTCTGGATTTGGGCTTGACCTAAAGAGTTCTTGTTATAACCAAAACCTGAGGGAAGTTGAGAATTACTAGACTGTTCCTGACTCTGGCCCTTAGACCATAAGAAATTAGGATGGCTTCTCTAACCAGGGTTGTAGGTTTCTGAGTATGGATCAAAACTCTGACGGTTCTCGAATCTAGTGTTATTATAAAGAGCATTGGCTTGCTCTTCATTATTCTGGCCTTCCCGAAAAGGCTCTCCTCTACCACTAGTGTGACCTAATTCCAAAGCTTCTAACCTCTTTTCTATAACAGCAATTCTAGCATCTGACTCATAGCCCCCATCTACCCTATTGACATTTCCTCTATTTAGAAGAATTGTTTTCTTGGTCTCCCTACTATCTTCCCACTGTTGGGTTTTATCGGCGATGTCATTCAAGAATTCCATCACCGCATCAACAGTTTGGTTTTCAAACCCACCAGTGCACAAGGATTCAACCATGTTTGTTGTCGAATAATCTAAACCCTCGTAAAGGATTTGAACTAGCCTAACATTTTCTATACCATGTTGAGGACATTGAGATAACAAGTCATTGAACCTTTCCAAATACCTATACAGGGATTCTCCCTCTTGTTGAGAAAAAGTACAGATTTGCATCCTAATAGACGATATTTTATGGTTAGGGAAAAATTTCTGTAAAAAGGCAGATGTAAGTTGGTCATAGGTTTCAATTGACTCAGGAGGCAAACTATACAACCATGATTTGGATTTATCTTTCAGGGAAAAGGGGAATAACCTAAGTTTCAGAGCATCATCATCTAGGTTTCTAATTCGTAGAGTACTACAAATTTCCTCAAAATCCATAATATGAAAATAGGGGTTTTCATTTTCTTTCCCTAAAAGGATTGGGAGCATCTGTAGAGTCCCAGGTTTTAATTCATAAGTTGCTTCTGTGTCAGCTAACTTAATACATGACGGACGAGTAGTCCTAGTCGGATTTAAAAGTGCTTTCAAAGTTGTCATTTCTGGCGCTATCGGAATATTAGGGATTCTTTCCTCAATGCGTTCAAAACCAGACCTTTTGAGAACATGACTTTCTAAATTAAGGTAATCGAGATCTTTAGAATTACTAGGTTCCTCCCTAATGAATCGACCGAAAGCGTCTCTTTTACGTTCTAGCATACACAAGAATATGGAAGGGAATTCTAAACAATCACAAAGCAAGGCTGACTCAACCAAATCAAACCTATTGATTTCTAGCAAACAAAAAGCATGATGGCTCCACTTAGATTGTTTCTAGACTATCTTCTATCTCTCGAAGGGGAATTCGTTACAAGTTGAGCAAACCCCTGTGGATCAATCCGAGCTAATGTGAGATGAAACTGAGGCGAGGGAAGATCAATGTAACTTTGATACCCAAGGCCTCACCGGCGTTACAAGGCGGCTTGTTTCAACTCCCAGAAGTCATCATGACCTTTGAAGTTGCTTAAAAGGTAACCAATATCCTTCGAAAAATTGTCCTAACAAGCTCGATACCCTATAGGTCTCTTCTAACCAGATTTTAAGGCTTGGGTTCGCGTTAGGTTTTGTTTTCCTAAGGCGGGCAAGAAGGGAACGGTGATGAAATCCGAGCCCTTATCTTATATGGCCAGTCCTTGCCCTTTACTAGGAATATAAAAACAGTCCGTATTCAGTCCTCAAAAGATATGCACCTTAAGGAATACAGTAACTCACTGACAGGGGATTCGCGAGTGTTCAGATTCTTACCTCCCGTTCCAGACGGGGGATGAATCACTTGTAGTCGACTCGGGCCACTGACTCCTGTGTCAGTGTGCGAACCCAAGGTGCAGAGATAATATCGTAATTGTCCTCCTTCTCTGCAAACAGTTTGATATTTAAAGATACCCTTCCGTAGGGTATATAAAAAAAATAATGTCCAAAAAGTCCAAAGTCCAAAACAAAAAAAAATACAAAATAGTAAAGAAACCCTAATACAATTTCTAAAAGTACTAAAAATATAAAAAGAATACTAAAAAAAAAATCTTCTTCTTCACTCTTTTGGATTCTTCTTTTCTTTCGTTCTTTGGCTTCGCCTTCCTATTCAGCACTTTATCTTTGTTTCCTTAGCTCAGCTCCAAATCTAAAAAGAATCAAAAAATACCAAACCAGTAAAAACGAACAAAAAAAAAAAAAAACTAAAAGAAAAACTAAAAAAATTAATCTAAAACCCTAAAAACAAGTCCGCGTCGGCGGCGCCAAAAATTGATGTGTTTTGTAATAGTGGTAAATAGAGTATCGTTCTAACTCGAACTTGTGAAGGATTTTTTTCTTAAACTAAATAAAAGAACTCAAAGATATATGATAACAATAATAAAAGAACACTGAGGCTTAAGATTCCACTATTTCTCCAACGACAAAGTGATTAAATCCAATACTTATGTTATGCAATTTTCTGTTTAAGTTGATTCTAAACTATTGCAACAAGTAGACTTCCAAAATAACACTTGTAAATCCAAAGCATAGAGCATCAAAACCTAATCTAAGCATGCTATATCAAAAGAAATCACAATTGTTTAAAGAAAATCATTCAAACAATTATCAATCGAAGCAATATAATCATATAAATAATTGCAATAAATAAAATAAAATAGAAATACCACTTTTTATTGGAAAAATAGCTTCCTCTATCGCCTAAGCAATGGTGTTTAGATTCTCATATTAATCGCTTGCTCAAAATACATGTTTTATAGCTCAAAAAGATGATTAAAAGAAGTAAACAACGCAACAGAAAAATCTCAACAGCAGTCCTGTTGCGAAGGCGCTGTTGTGCCGTTACAAAAGAAGATTTGGTAACGGAAGAAGAAAACTGTGGTTCTGTTATGCTGTTGCAAATCAGTTCGAAGAAACTGTTGCGATGATTAACAGCCTGTTGCGAAGAAGAAGAAACCGTTGCGACTTGGATGAAGAAACCGTGGCGTTTTCTTCCTGTTCTTGAAGCTCGTCAGCAGCAGAAAACAGAGTTTCTGGAATTGATTTTTCTCCTTTTTTGGCTCTCCAAAGTCTCCCAAATTCTTCGTACCCCTTCTATGGACCCTAAGCAACCTATTTATACACCAAAGGGTCATCGAATCCCTCCAAATTCGCGTCGAAATCTTCTCTTTCTTTCTTGGCAGTCACGGCAGAAATTGTTTCCCAAAATTGTTTCACGCGTTTTCGATCTCCCCCACTCATCTCAAAATCTTCCTTAGATATATATGAATCTCTAGGAAGGTTTATCGTCGGTTTGTCACGTTGGAATTCTATTCCAACTCAAACAGGGCACAATATTCCTTATTGGACTGTGATAACTTCTCTAGGATTTTCCAGCCACTTATGGACCTTCAAATCACCCCCATTAGCTTCCTCTAAGTCCATGTAGTAATCCCAAACATTTCCAGACCTTTAATCGCACCACAACTCTATCGAAATTTGATCGAAATCTTTGGCAGTAGAGAGAAAATGTTTCCCGCCAATTTTCTGTTTAAAACGTGAAGAAGGTATGCCCCCTAGCCAGTTCTGTTCTCCCTTTAGCAGCTGCTTGAAAATGGGTTACCCCTTAGTAATTAGGTTACCCCTTATCCAAAATCAAGGGTCCGTATAACAATTCTTATGGGACATTTTCCGCACTTTTTATGGGATCACTCCAGGGTATTTCTGGGCACTTCCGGTACATTTTTAGGTCGCTTCCGGTACTCTATCAACGGAGGTCTCAGCCAATTTCGCCGCAAAACCTTATTCTTCTAAAAACACCTACAAATAAATAAAATAACCAAATAAGTACAAATTCGAGCACTAACAATATATACAATTGGGTTATATTAGACACATAAATGCGTCTATCAGGTGGAAACAAATTTAATTAATGCAATAATGATTAATTTGAAAAATGAATAGGGTCATTTACATGGATTCATTTGTTCAATACAATAATGGTTAGTTTGAAGGTTTAAGGAAACGATTATTGGGGTTTACATGAGAGATAGATTTTGGATGATTTACCGGTAAACAATGAAGGGAGATATGCTTATACTTTGGATTTAATTTTGTGTAAACAGGTGGTCATATGAGAAAATATCAGTAGCTCAGTGTATGATTTGAGATTAGCAATGAAAGAAGATGGCAATGGTATTAAGAGTGGAACTTAATACCTCGTGAATGAAAATCAACAACTCTCATTTCTCAAAGATGGAGTATGTACAAGATAGGGCGCAGTTAGTGAATAAAACGGAGGTTAGAATTTTATTACACATTTCACATTTTTAACTCTAAATTAGATGGTCAATACGGTCAATCAATGCCAATTCGTTGACTGGGCACCAAACTCAGATATTGACAAAGTTAGGCACCATACGCGAAAGTGTACCATTTTATAGGCACCAAACTCAAAATATCCCATCTAATAATGAACTTCTAATCTTTTAAAAAGGTCATAGATTACCTATAATAAAACACAGAAAGAAGGAGATAAGGTTTTCAACCGTTAATAACTTCTCAACGATTATGAGATCTTCTTTAAGCTAGATAATCATTGCAAAATTTGAATAAAATACCATAAACACAAATGACTCAAGGAAGTCCGCAGGCTTCGTTAGATGTCGGAACTCTATGATCAAGACCAAATCATGAAACAGAAAGACTCCCCTTTAATAGAAAATTTTCAGAAAAAATATTCACTGTATAAATTACATGTCTAGAGGCTTGAGAGTCGAAAAAATCTTGCATTTTGGATGCATTGACTCAAGGAAGTCCAGTGACTTCGTTAGAAGTCGAAACCCTTTTTTTAAAACCAAACTATAAACTAGATAAACTCATTTTTATAATAAAATTCTCTAAAAAATGATTGTGGTAAAAAATAATACATTCAAAGGCTCTACATGTTATCCAAATTGCATTTCTACATATGTTGATTCCAAAAATAAAGAGGGAAGTCATCCCTTACATTGAAAATAAGGATGAAACACCAATTGCTAAGCGTCCAAATCCTAAACAATTTCCTGTATACTGTGGGAAACTGAAATACAGAGGTAACAGATAAAGAATGAGGTCATTCCCACTTCGTATGAAGAAGTTATGAGCAAAATAGTCGAAAAAGAGATAACACAAAACCTTGGGGGACAAAGTGAGTTATATAAGTACACAATATTTATAATAAGGGGTATTTTGTGTTTGGTGCTTATAAAATGGCACACCTTTGCCTTTGGTACCTAAATTTGTCGGAATTTGAGTTTGGTGTGGGTCCCAATCAAGCAGTTGACTTAACAGATGACTGGTGGACCGTTCACAAGCTGTGTTGGAGCACAACTTGTTGCTCGGCCCCTGACAAAGATTTGTAAATAAATACGTGTATTTGTGAATAGTTGTTTAAACAATTATTATTTAATTTAACTAGTTCACTAACACGGACCACGGTAGGGAAATCTCACTAGATCATTTTCCAAACACGTTACGAGCGTTCCAGAGAAATAATGCTGACTTATCTGACTGCCATGATAACCATGGATTTACATAAAGTGGAAACAAATTTAATTAATACAATAATGATTAATTTGGAAAATGAATAGGGTCATTTACATGGATTCATTTGTTCAATACAATAATGGTTAGTTTGAAGGTTTAAGGAAACGATTATTGGGGTTTACATGAGAGATAGATTTTGGATGATTTACCGGTAAACAATGAAGGGAGCTATGCTTATACTTTGGATTTAATTTTGTTAAACAGGTGATCATATGAGAAAATAACAGTAGCTCAGTGTATGCTTTGAGATTAGCAATGAAAGAAGATGGCAATGGTATTAAGAGTGTAACCTAAAACCTCGTGAATGAAAATCATCAACTCTCATTTCTCAAACATGGAGTATGTAGAATATAAGGCGCAGTTAGTGGATAAAACAGAGTTTATAATTTTATTAGACATTTCACATTTTTAACTCTAAATTGGATGGTCAACACGGTCAATCAACGCCAATTCGTTGACTGGGCACCAAACTCAGATATTGACAAAGTTAGGCACCAAACGCGGAAGTGTACCATTTTATAGGCAACAAACTCGAAATATCCCTTCTAATAATGAACTTCTAATCTTTTCAAAAGGTCATAGATTACCTAAAATAAAACATGGAAAGAAGGAGATAAGGTTTGAAACCGTTAATAACTTCTCAACGATTATGGGATCTTCTTTAAGCTAGATAATCATTGCAAAATTTGAATAAAATACCATAAACACAAATGACTCAAGGAAGTCCGCAGGCTACGTTAGATGTCGGAACTCTATCATCAAGACCAAATCATGAAACAGAAAGACTCCCTTTTAATAGAAATTTTTTAGAAAAAATATTTCCTTCACAAATTACATATCTAGAGGCTTGAGAGTTGAAAAAAAACTTGCATTTTGGATGCATTGACTCAAGGAAGTCCAGTGACTTTGTTAGAAGTCTAAATCCTCTTTTTAAAACCAAACTATAAACTAGATAAACTCATTTTTATTATAAAATTTTCTAAAAAATTATTGTGGTAAAAAATAATACATTTAAAGGCTCTGCATGTTATCCAAATTGCATTTCTACGTATGTTGATTCCAAAAATAAAGAGGGAAGTCATCCCTTACATTGAAAACAAGGATGAAACACCAATTGCTAAGCGTCCAAATCTTAAAAAATTTCATGTATACTGTGGGAAACTGAAAGACAGAGGTAACAGATAAAGAATGAGGTCATTCCCACTTCGTATGAAGAAGTTATGAGCAAAATAGTCGAAAAGGAGATTACACAAAACCTTGGGGGACAAAGTGAGTTATATAAGTAGACAATATTTATATTAAGGGGTATTTTGAGTTTGGTGCCTATAAAATGGCACACCTTTGCCTTTGGTACCTAACTTTGTCGGAATTTGAGTTTGGTGTGGGTCCCAATCAAGCAGTTGACTTAACGAATGACTGGTGGACCGTTCACAAGCTATGTTGGAGCACAACTCGTTGCTCGCCCCCGCCAACTTTGGTAAATAAATACGTGTCTTTCTGAATAATTGTTTAACCAATCATTATTTAATTTAACTAGTTCACTAACACAGACCACGGTAGGGAAATCTCTCTAGATCATTTTCCAAACACGTTACGAGCGTTCCAGAGAAATAAGGCTGACGTATCTGACTGCCATGATAACTATGGATTTACATAAAGTGGAAACAAATTTAATTAATGCAATAATGATTAATTTGAAAAATGAATAGGGTCATTTACATGGATTCATTTGTTCAATACAATAATGGTTAGTTTGAAGGTTTAAGGAAACGATTATTGGGGTTTACATGAGAGATAGATTTTGGATGATTTACCCGGTAAACAATGAAGGGAGCTATGCTTATACTTTGGATTTAATTTTGTGTAAACAGGTGGTCATATGAGAAAATATCAGTAGCTCAGTGTATGATTTGAGATTATCAATGAAAGAAGATGACAATGGTATTAAGAGTGGAACCTAATACCTCGTGAATGAAAATCAACAACTCTCATTTCTCAAAGATGGAGTATGTACAAGATAGGGCGCCGTTAGAGAATAAAACGGAGGTTAGAATTTTATTACACATTTCACATTTTTAACTCTAAATTTGATGGTCAACACGGTCAATCAACGCCAATTCGTTGACTGGGCACCAAACTCAGATATTGACAAAGTTAGGCACCAAACGCGAAAGTGTACCATTTTATAGGCACCAAACTCAAAATATCCCTTCTAATAATGAACTTCTAATCTTTTAAAAAGGTCATAGATTACCTATAATAAAACATGGAAAGAAGGAGATAAGGTTTTCAACCGTTAATAACTTCTCAACGATTATGGGATCTTCTTTAAGCTAGATAATCATTGCAAAATTTGAATAAAATACCACAAACACAAATGACTCAAGGAAGTCCGCAGGCTTCGTTAGATGTCGGAACTCTATGATCAAGACCATATCATGAAACAGAAAGACTCCCCTTTAATAGATAATTTTCAGAAAAAATATTCCCTGCATAAATTACATATCTAGAGGCTTGAGAGTCGAAAAAAGCTTGCATTTTGGATGCATTGACTCAAGGAAGTCCAGTGACTTCGTTAGAATTCGAAATCCTTTTTTTAAAACCAAACTATAAACTAGATAAACTCAGTTTTATTATAAAATGTTCTAAAAAATGTTTGTGGTAAATAACAATACATTTAAAGGCTCTACATTTTATCCAAATTGCATTTCTACGTATGTTGATTCCAAAAATAACGAGGGAAGTCATCCTTTACATTGAAAATAAGGATATAACACCAATTGCTAAGCGTCCAAATCCTAAAAATTTTCTTGTATACTGTGGGGAACTGAAAGACAGAGGTAAATGAAAAAAAATGAGGTCATTCCCACTTCGTATGAAGAAGTTATGAGCAAAATAGTCGAAAAAGAGATTACACAAACCCTTGGGGGACAAAGAGAGTTATATAAGTAGACAATATTTATAATAAGGGGTATTTTGAGTTTGGTGCCTATAAAATGGCACACCTTTGCCTTTGGTACCTAACTTTGTCGGAATTTGAGTTTGGCGTGGGTCCCAATCAAGCAGTTGACTTAACGGATGACTGGTGGACCGTTCACAAGCTGTGTTGAGCACAACTTTTGCTCGGCCCCCCTCCAACTTTTGTAAATAAATACGTGTCTTTGTGAATAATTGTTTAAAAAATAATTATTTAATTTAACTAGTTCACTAACACGGACCACGGTAGGGAAATCTCTCTAGATCATTTTCCAAACACGTTACGAGCGTTCCGGAGAAATAGAGCTGACTTATCTGACTGCCATGATAACTATGGATTTTCATAAAATGGAAACAAATTTAATTAATACAATAATGATTAATTTGAAAAATGAATAGGGTCATTTACATGGATTCATTTGTTCAATACAATAATGGTTAGTTTGAAGGTTTAAGGAAACGATTATTGGGGTTTACATGAGAGATAGATTTTGGATGATTTACCGGTAAACAATGAAGGGAGCTATGCTTATACTTTGGATTTAATTTTGAGTAAACAGGTGGTCATATGAGAAAATAAGGGTGGCTCAGTGTATGATTTTAGATTAGCAATGAAAGAATATGGCAATGGTATTAAGAGTGGAATCTAAAACCTCGTGAATGAAAATAAACAACTATCATTTCTCAAACATGGAGTATGTAGAAGATAGGGCGCAGATAGTGAATAAAACGGAGGTTAGAATTTTATTAAAAATTTCACATTTTTAACTCTAAATTGGATGGTCAACACGGTCAATCAACGCCAATTCGTCGACTGGGCACCAAACTCAGATATTGACAAAATTAGGCACCAAACGCGAAAGTGTACCATTTTATAGGCACCAACCTCGAAATATCCCTTCTAATAATGAACTTCTAATCTTTTAAAAAGGTCATAGATCACCTATAATAAAAAATTGAAAGAATGAGATAAGGTTTTCAACCGTTAATAACTTCTCAACGATTATGGGATCTTCTTTAAGCTAGATAAAAATTGCAAAATTTGAATAAAATACCATAAACACAAATGACTCAAGGAAGTCCGCAGACTTCGTTAGATGTCGGAACTCTATGATCAAGACCAAATCATGAAACAGAAATACTCTCCTTTAATAGAAAATTTTCAGAAAAAATATTCCCTGCACAAATTACATGTCTAGAGGCTTGAGAGTCGAAAAAAGCTTGCATTTTGGATGCATTGACTCAAGGAAGTCCAGTGACTTTGAATTTAATTTTGTGTAAACAGGTGGTCATATGAGAAAATAACAGTAGCTCAGTGTATGATTTGAGATTAGCAATGAAAGAAGATGGCAATGGTATTAAAAGTGGAACCTAAAACCTCGTGAATGAATATCAACAACTCCCATTTCTCAAACATGGAGTATGTAGAAGATAGGGCGCAGTTAGTGAATAAAACGGAGGTTAGAATCTTATTAGACATTTCACATTTTTAATTCTAAATTCGATGGTCAACACGGTCAATTAACGCCAATTCGTTGACTGGGCACCAAACTCAGATATTGACAAAGTTAGGCACCAAACGCGAAAGTGTACCATTTTATAGGCACCAAACTCGAAATATCCCTTCTAATAATGAACTTATAATCTTTTAAAAAGGTCATAGATTACCTATAATAAAACATGAAAAGATGGAGATAAGGTTTGCAACCGTTAATAACTTCTCAACGATTATGGGATCTTCTTTAAGCTAGATAATCATTGCTAAATTTGAATAAAATACCATAAACACAAATGACTCAAGGAAGTCCGCAGGCTTCGTTAGATGTCGGAACTCTATGATCAATACCAAATCATGAAACCGAAAGACTCCCCTTTAATAGAAAATTTTCAGAAAAAATATTTCCTGCACAAATTACATGTCTAGAGGCTTGAGAGTCGAAAAAAGCTTGCATTTTGGATGCATTGAATCAAGGAAGTCCAGTGACTTCGTTAGAAGTCGAAATCCTTTTTTTAAAACCAAAATATAAACTAGATAAACTCATTTTTATTACAAAATTTTCTAAAAAATGATTGCGGTAAACAATAATACATTTAAAGGCTCTACATGTTATTCCAAATTGCATTTCTACGTATGTTGATTCCAAAAATAAAGAGGGAATTCATCCTTTACATTTAAAATAAGGATGAAACACCAGTTGCTAAGCATCCAAATCCTAAAAATTTTCTTGTATACTGTGGGGAACTGAAAGACAGAGGTAACAGAAAAAGAATGAGGTCATTCCCACTTCGTATGAAGAAGTTATGGGCAAAATAGTCGAAAAATAGATTACACAATCTTGGGGGACAAAGAGAGTTACATAAGTAGACAATATTTATAATAAGGGGTATTTTGAGTTTGGTTCCTATAAAATGACACACCCTTGCCTTTTGTACCTAACTTTGTCGGAATTTTAGTTTGGTGTGGGTCCCAACCAAGCAGTTGACTTAAAGGATGACTGGTGTACCGTTCACAAGCTGTGTTGGAGCACAACTTGTTGCTCGGCCCCCGCCAACTTTTGTAAATAAATACGTGTCTTTGTGAATAATTGTTTAAACAATCATTATTTAATTTAACTAGTTCACTAACACGGATCACGGTAGGGAAATCTCTCTAGATCATTTTCCAAACACGTTACGAGCGTTGCAGAGAAATAAGGCTGACTTATCTGACTGCCATGATAACTATGGATTTACATAAAATGGAAACAAATTTAATTAATACAATAATGATTAATTTGAAAAATGAATAGGGTCATTTACATGGATTTATTTGTTCAATACAATAGTGGTTAGTTTGAAGGTTTAAGGAAACGATTATTGGGGTTTACATGAGAGATAGATTTTGGATGATTTACCGGTAAACAATGAAGGGAGCTATGCTTATATTTTGTTTTTAATTTTGTTTAAACAGGTCGTCATATGAGAAAATAACAGTAGCTCAGTGTGTTATTTGAGATTAGCAAATAAAGAAGATGGCAATGGTATTAAGAGTGGAACCTAAAACCTCGTGAATGAAAATCAACAACTCTCATTTCTCAAACATGGAGTATGTAGAAGATAAGGCGCAGTTAGTGAATAAAACGGAGTTTAGAATTTTATTAGACATTTCACATTTTTAAATCTAAACTGGATGGTCAACACGGTGTCAATCAACGCCAATTCGTTGACTGGGCACCAAACTCAGATATTGACAAAGTTAGGCACCAAACACGAAAGTGTACCATTTTATAAGCACCAAACTCGAAATATCCCTTCTAATAATGAACTTCTAATCTCTTAAAAAGGTCATAGATTACCTATAATAAAACATGGAAAGAAGGAGATAAGGTTTGCAACCGTTAATAACTTCTCAACGATTATGGGATCTTCTTTAAGCTAGATAATCATTGCAAAATTTGAATAAAATACCATAAACACAAATGACTCAAGGAAGTCCGCAGGCTTCGTTAGATGTCGGAACTCTATGATCAAGACCAAATCATGAAACAGAAAGACTCCCCTTTAATAAAAAAATTTCAGAAAAAATATTTCCTGCACAAATTACATGTCTAGAGGCTTGAGAGTCAAAAAAAAGCTTGCATTTTGGATGCATTGAATCAAGGAAGTCCAGTGACTTCGTTAGAAGTCGAAATCCTTTTTTTAAAACCAAAATATAAACTAGATAAACTCATTTTTATTACAAAATTTTCTAAAAAATGATTGCGGTAAACAATAATACATTTAAAGGCTCTACATGTTATTCCAAATTGCATTTCTACGTATGTTGATTCCAAAAATAAAGAGGGAATTCATCCTTTACATTTAAAATAAGGATGAAACACCAGTTGCTAAGCATCCAAATCCTAAAAATTTTCTTGTATACTGTGGGGAACTGAAAGACAGAGGTAACAGAAAAAGAATGAGGTCATTCCCACTTCGTATGAAGAAGTTATGGGCAAAATAGTCGAAAAATAGATTACACAATCTTGGGGGACAAAGAGAGTTACATAAGTAGACAATATTTATAATAAGGGGTATTTTGAGTTTGGTTCCTATAAAATGACACACCCTTGCCTTTTGTACCTAACTTTGTCGGAATTTTAGTTTGGTGTGGGTCCCAACCAAGCAGTTGACTTAAAGGATGACTGGTGTACCGTTCACAAGCTGTGTTGGAGCACAACTTGTTGCTCGGCCCCCGCCAACTTTTGTAAATAAATACGTGTCTTTGTGAATAATTGTTTAAACAATCATTATTTAATTTAACTAGTTCACTAACACGGATCACGGTAGGGAAATCTCTCTAGATCATTTTCCAAACACGTTACGAGCGTTGCAGAGAAATAAGGCTGACTTATCTGACTGCCATGATAACTATGGATTTACATAAAATGGAAACAAATTTAATTAATACAATAATGATTAATTTGAAAAATGAATAGGGTCATTTACATGGATTTATTTGTTCAATACAATAGTGGTTAGTTTGAAGGTTTAAGGAAACGATTATTGGGGTTTACATGAGAGATAGATTTTGGATGATTTACCGGTAAACAATGAAGGGAGCTATGCTTATATTTTGTTTTTAATTTTGTTTAAACAGGTCGTCATATGAGAAAATAACAGTAGCTCAGTGTGTGATTTGAGATTAGCAAATAAAGAAGATGGCAATGGTATTAAGAGTGGAACCTAAAACCTCGTGAATGAAAATCAACAACTCTCATTTCTCAAACATGGAGTATGTAGAAGATAAGGCGCAGTTAGTGAATAAAACGGAGTTTAGAATTTTATTAGACATTTCACATTTTTAAATCTAAACTGGATGGTCAACACGGTGTCAATCAACGCCAATTCGTTGACTGGGCACCAAACTCAGATATTGACAAAGTTAGGCACCAAACACGAAAGTGTACCATTTTATAAGCACCAAACTCGAAATATCCCTTCTAATAATGAACTTCTAATCTCTTAAAAAGGTCATAGATTACCTAAAATAAAACATGGAAAGAAGGAGATAAGGTTTGCAACCGTTAATAACTTCTCAACGATTATGGGATCTTCTTTAAGCTAGATAATCATTGCAAAATTTGAATAAAATACCATAAACACAAATGACTCAAGGAAGTCCGCAGGCTTCGTTAGATGTCGGAACTCTATGATCAAGACCAAATCATGAAACTGAAAGACTCCCCTTAAATAGAAAATTTTCAGAAAAAATATTTCCTGAACAAATTACATGTCTAGAGGCTTGAGAGTCGAAAAAAGCTTGCATTTTGGATGCATTGACTCAAGGAAGTCCAGTGACTTCGTTAGAAGTCGAGATCCTTTTTTTTAAAACCAAACTATAAACTAGATAAACTCATTTTTTTTATAAAATTTTCTAAAAAATGATTGTGGTAAAAAATAATACATTTAAAGTCTCTACCTGTTATCCAAATAGAATTTCTACGTATGTTGATTCCAAAAATAAAGAGGGAAGTCATCCTTTACATTGAAAATAAAGAGGGAAGTCATCCTGTATACTGTGGGCAACTGATAGACAGAGGTAACAGAAAAAGAATGAGGTCATTCCCACTTCGTATGAAGAAGTTATGAGCAAAATAGTCGAAAAAGAGATTACACAAAACCTTGGGGGACAAAGAGAGTTACATAAGTAGAGAATATTTATAATAAGGGGTATTTTGAGTTTGGTGCACATAAAATGGCACACCTTTGCCTTTGGTACCTAACTTTGTCAGAATTTGAGTTTGGTGTGGGTCCCAATCAAGCAGTTGACTTAACGGATGACTGGTGGACCGTTCACAAGCTGTGTTGGAGCACAACTTGTTGCTCGGCCCCCCGCCAACTTTTGTAAATAAATACGTGTCTTTGTGAATTATTGTTTAAACAATCATTATTTAATTTAACTATTTCACTACGGACCACGGTAGGGAAATCTCTCTAGATCATTTTCCAAACACGTTACGAGCGTTCCAGAGAAATAAGGCTGACTTATCTGACTGGCATGATAACTATAGATTTACATAAAATGGAAACAAATTTAATTAATACAATAATGATTAATTTGAAAAATTAATAGGGTCATTTACATGGATTCATTTGTTCAATACAATAATGGTTAGTTTGAATGTTTAAGCAAACGATTATTGGGGTTTACATGAGAGATAGATTTTGGATGATTTACGGGTAAACAATGAAGGGAGCTATGCTTATACTTTGGATTCAATTTTGTGTAAATAGGTGGTCATATGAGAAAATAACAGTATCTCAGTGTATGATTTGAGATTAGCAATGAAAGAATATGGCAATGGTATTAAGAGTGGAACCTAAAACCTCGTGAATGAAAATCAACAACTCTCATTTCTCAAACATGGAGTATGTAGAAGATAGGGCGCAGTTAGTGAATAAAACGGAGTTAAGAATTTTATCAGACATTTCACATTTTTAACTCTAAATTGGATGGTCAACACGGTCAATCAACGCCAATTCGTTGACTGGGCACCAAACTCGGATATTGACAAAGTTAGGCACCAAACGCTAAAGTGTACCATTTTATAGGCACCAAACTCGAAATATCCCTTCTAATAATGAACTTATAATCTTTTAAAAAGGTCATAGAGTACTTATAATAAAACATGGAAATAAGGAGATAAGGTTTGCAACAGTTAATAACTTCTCAACGATTATGGGATATTCTTTAAGCTAGATAATCATTGCAAAATTTGAATAAAATACCATAAACACAAATGACTCAAGGAAGTCCGCAGGCTTCGTTAGATGTCGGAACTATATGATCAAGACTAAATCATGAAACAGAAAGACTCCCCTTTATTAGAAAATTTTCAGAAAAAATATTTCCTGCACAAATTACATGTCCAGAGGCTTGAGATTCGAAAAAAGCTTGCATTTTGGATGCATTGACTCAAGGAAGTCCAGTGACTTCGTTAGAAGTCAAAATCCTTTTTTTAAAACCAAACTATAAACTAGATAAACTCATTTTTATTATAAAATTTTCTAAAAAATGATTGTGGTAAAAAATAATACATTTAAAGGCTCTACATGTTATCCAAATTGCATTTCTACGTATGTTGATTCCAAAATAAAGAGGGGAGTCATCCTTTACATTGAAAATAAGGATGAAACACCAATTGCTAAGCGTACAAATCCTAAAAAGTTTCCTTTATACTGTGGGCAACTGAATGACAGAGGTAAAAGAAAAAGAATGAGGTCATTCCCACTTCGTATGAAGAAGTTATGAGCAAAATAGTCGAAAAAGAGATTACACAAAACCTTGGGGGACAAAGAGAGTTACATAAGTAGAGAATATTTATAATAAGGGGTATTTTGAGTTTGGTGCCTATAAAATGGTACACCTTTGCCTTTGGTACCTAACTTTGTCGGAATTTGAGTTTGGTGTGGGTCCCAATCATGCAGTTGACTTAACGGATGACTGGTGGACCGTTCACAAGCTGTGTTGAAGCACAACTTGTTGCTCGGCCACCCGCCAAATTTTGTAAATAAATACGTGTCTTTGTGAATAATTGTTTAAACAATAATTATTTAATTTAACTAGTTCACTAACACGGACCATGGTAGGGAAATCTCTCTAGATCATTTTTCAAACACGTTACGAGCGTTCCAGAGAAATAGGGCTGACTTATCTGACTGCCATGATAAATACGCATTTACATAAAAGGGAAACAAATTTAATTAATACAATAATTATTAATTTTAAAAATGAATAGGGTCATTTACATGGATTCATTTGTGCAATAAAATAATGGTTAGTTTGAAGGTTTAAGGAAACAATTATTGGGGTTTACATGAGAGATAGATTTTGGATGATTTACCGGTAAAGAATGAAGGGAGCTATGCTTATAGTTTGGATTTAATTTTGTGTAAACAGGTGGTCGTATAAGAATATAACAGTAGATCAGTGTATGATTTGAGATTAGCAATGAAAGAAGATGGCAATGGTATTAAGAGTGGAACCTAAAACCTCGTGAATGAAAATCAACAACTCCCATTTCTCAAACATGGAGTATGTAGAAGATAGGGCGCAGTTAGTGAATAAAACGGAGTTAAGAATTTTATTAGACATTTCACATTTTTAACTCTAAATTGGATGGTCAACACGGTCAATCAACGCCAATTCGTTGACTAGGCACCAAACTCAGATATTGACAAAGTTAGGCACCAAACGCGAAAGTGTACCATTTTATAGGCACCAAACTCGAAATATCACTTCTAATAATGAACTTCTAATATTTTAAAAAGGTCATATATTACCTATAATAAAACATGGAAATAAGGTGATAAGGTTTGCAACCGTTAATAACTTCTCAACGATTATGGGATCTTCTTTAAGCAAGATAATCATTGCAAAATTTGAATAAAATACCATAAACACAAATGACTCAAGGAAGTCCGCAGGCTTCGTTAGATGTCGGAACTCTATGATCAAGACCAAATAATGAAACAGAAAGACCCCCCTTTAATAGAAAATTTTCAGAATAAATATTTCTTGCACAAATTACATGTCTAGAGGCTTGAGAGTTGAAAAAAGCTTGCATTTTGGATGCATTGACTCAAGGAAGTCCAGTGACTTCGTTAGAAGTCGAAATCCTTTTTTTAAAACCAAAGTATAAACTAGATAAACTCATTTTTATTATAAAATTTTCTAAAAAATGATTGTGGTAAAAAATAATACATTTAAAGGCTCTACATGTTATCCAAATTGCATTTCTACGTATGTTGATTCCAAAAATAAAGAGGGAAGTCATCCTTTACATTAAAAAAAAGGATGAAACACCAATTCCTAAGCATCCAAATACTAACAAATTTCCTGTATACTGTGGGGAACTGAAAGACACAGGTAACAGAAAAAAAAAATGAGGTCATTCCCACTTCGTATGAAGAAGTTATGAGCAAAATAGTCGAAAAAGAGATTACACAAACCCTTGGGGGACAAAGAGAGTTATATAAGTAGACAATATTTATAATAAGGGGTATTTTGAGTTTAGTGACTATAAAATGGCATACCTTTGCCTTTGGTACCTATTTTTGTCGGAATTTGAGTTTTGTGTGGGTCCCAACCAAGCAGTTGACTTAACGGATGACTGGTGGACCGTTCACAAGCTGTGTTGGAGCACAACTTGTTGCTCGGCCCCCGCCAAATTTTGTAAATAAATACGTGACTTTGTGAATAATTGTTTAAACAATAATTATTTAATTTAACTAGTTCACTAACACGGACCACGGTCGGGAAATATCTCTAGAGCATTGTCCAAACACGTTACGGGCGTTCCTGACAAATAAGGCTGACATAATCTGACTGCAATGATAAATATGGATTTACATAAAATGGATTTTTTTTTAATTAATACGAAAATGATTAATTTGAAAAATGAATAGGGTCATTTACATGGATTCATTTGTTCAATATAATAATGGTTAATTGAAGGATTAAGGAACCGATTATTGGGGTTTACATGAGAGATGGATTTTGGATGATTTATGGGTAAACAATGAAGGGAGCTATGCTTATACTTTGGATTTAATTTTGTGTAAACAGGTGGTCATATGAGAAAATAACAGTAGCTCAGTGTATGATTTGAGATTAGCAATGAAAGAAGATTGCAATGGTATTAAGAGTGGAACCTAAAACCCCGTGAATGAAAATCAACAACTCTCATTTCTCAAACATGAAGTATGTAGAAGATAAGGCGCAGTTAGTGAATAAAATGGAGTTTAGAAGTTTATTATACATTTAACATTTTTTAACTCTAAATTGGATAGTCAACACGGTGTCAATCAACGCCAATTCGTTGACTGGGCACCAAATTCGGATATTGACAAAGTTAGGCACCAAACGCGAAAATGTACCATTTTATAGGCACCAAACTCGAAATATCCCTTCTAATAATGAACTTCTAATCTATTAAAAAGGTCATAGATTACCTATAATAAAACATGGAAAGAAGGAGATAAGGTTTGCAACCGTTAATAACTTCTCAACGATTATGGGATCTTCTTTAAGCTAGATAATCATCGCAAAATTTGAATAAAATACCATAAACACAAATGACTCAAGGAAGTCCGCAGGCTTCGTTAGATGTCGGAACTATATGATCAAGACCAAATCATGAAACATAAAGTTTCCCCTTTAATAGAAAATTTTTAGAAAAAATATTTCCTGCACAAATTACATGTCTAGAGGCTTGAGAGTCGAAAAAAGATTGCATTTTGGATGCATTGACTCAAGGAAGTCTAGTGACTTCGTTAGAAGTCGATATCCTTTTTTTAAAACCAAACTATAAACTGGATAAACTCATTTTTATTATTAAAATTTTCTAAAAAATAATTGTGGTAAAAAATAATACATTTAAAGGCTCTACATATTATCCAAATTGCATTTCTACGTATGTTGATTCCAAAAATAAAGAGGGAAGTCATCCTTTACATTGAAAATAAGGATGCAACACCAATTGCTAAGCGTCCAAATCCTAAAAATTTTCCTGTATATTGTGGAGAACTGAAAGACACAGGTAACAGAAAAAGAATGAGGTCATTCCCACTTCGTATTAAGAAGTTATGAGCAAAATAGTCGAAAAAGAGATTACACAAACCCTTGGGGGACAAAGGGAGTTATATAAGTAGACAATATTTATAATAAGGGGTATTTTGAGTTTAGTGCCTATAAAATGGCACACCTTTGCCTTTGGTACCTAATTTTGTGGGAATTTGAGTTTTGTGTGGGTCCCAAGCAAGCAGTTGACTTAACGGATGACTGGTGGACCGTTTACAAGCTGTGTTGGAGCACAACTTGTTGCTCGGCCCCCCGCCAACTTTTGTAAATAAATACGTGTCTTTGTGAATAATTATTTAAACAATCATTATTTAATTTAATTAGTTCACTAACACGGACCACGGTAGGGAAATCTCTCTAGATCATTTTACAAACACGTTACGAGCGCTCCAGAGAAATAAGGCTGACTTATCTGACTGCCATGATAACTATGGATTTATATAAAATGGAAATAAATTTAATTAATACAATAATGATTAATTTTAAAAAATGAATAGGGTCATTTACATGGATTCATTTGTTCAATACAATAATGGTTAGTTTGAAGGTTTAAGGAAACGATTATTGGGGTTTACATGAGAGATAGATTTTGGATGATTTACCGGTAAACAATGAAGGGAGCTATGCTTATACTTTGGATTTAATTTTGTGTAAACAGGTGGTCATATGAGAAAATAACAGTAGCTCAGTGTATGATTTGAGATTAGCAATGAAAGAAGATGGCAATGCTATTAAGAGTGGAACCTAAAACCTCGTGAATGAAAATCAACAACTCTCATTTCTCAAACATGGAGTATGTAGAAGATAAGGCGCAGTTAGTGAATAAAACGGAGTTTAGAATTTTATTAGACATTTCACATTTTTAACTCTAAATTGGATGGTCTACACGGTGTCAATCAACGCCAATTCGTTGACTGGGCACCAAACTCGGATCTTGACAAAGTTAGGCACCAAACGCGAAAGTGTACCATTTTATAGGCACCAAACTGGAAATATCCCTTCTAATAGTGAACTTCTAATCTCTTAAAAAGGTCATAGATTACCTATAATAAAACATGGAAAGAAGGAGATAAGGTTTTCAACCGTTAATAACTTCTCAACGATTACGGGATCTTATTTAAGCTAGATAATCATCGCAAAATTTGAATAAAATACCATAAAAACAAATGACTCAAGGAAGTCCGCAGGCTTCGTTAGTTGTCGGAACTCTATGATAAAGACCAAATCATGAAACAGAAAGACTCCCCTGTAATAGAAAATTTTCAGAAAAAATATTTCCTGCACAAATTACATGTCTAGAGGCTTGAGAGTCGAAAAAAGCTTGCATTTTGGATGCATTGACTCAAGGAAGTCCAGTGACTTCGTTAGAAGTTGAAATCCTCTTTTAAACACCAAACTATAAACTAGATAAACTCATTTTTATTATAAAATTTTCTAAAAAATGATTGTGGTAAAAAATAATACATTGAAAGGATTTACATATTATCCAAATTGCATTTCTACGTATGTTGATTCCAAAAATAAAGAGGCAAGTCATCCTTTACATTGAAAATAAGGATGAAACACAAATTGCTAAGCGTCCAAATCCTAAAAAATTTCATGTATACTATGGGAAACTGAAAGACAGAGGTAACAGATAAAGAATGAGGTCATTCCCACTTCGTATTAAGAAGTTACGAGCAAAATAGTCGAAAAAGAGATTACATAAAACCTTGGGGGACAAAGAGGGTTATATAAGTAGACAATATTTATAATAAGGGGTATTTTGAGTTTGGTGCCTATAAAATGGCACACCTTAGCCTTTGGTACCTAACTTTGTCGGAATTTAGTTTGGTGTGGGTCCCAATCAAGCAGTTGACTTAACGGATGACTGGTGGACCGTTCACAAGATGTGTTGGAGCACAACTTGTTGCTCGTCCCCCCGCCAACTTTTGTAAATATATACGTGTCTTTGTGAATAATTGTTTAAACAATCATTATTTAATTTAACTAGTTCACTAACACGGACCACGGTAGGGAAATCTCTCTAGACCATTTTCCAAACACGTTACGAGCGTTCCAGAGAAATAAGGCCGACTTATCTGACTGCCATGATAACTATGGATTTACATAAAATTGAAACAAATTTAATAAACACAATGATGATTAATTTGAAAAATTAATAGGGTCATTTACATGGATTCATTTGTTCAATACAATAATGGTTAGTCTTAAGGTTTAAGGAAACGATTATTGGGGTTTACATGAGAGATAGATTTTGGATGATTTACCGGTAAACAATGAAGGGAGTTATGCTTATACTTTGGATTTAATTTTGTGTAAACAGGTGGTCATATGAGAAAATAACAGTAGCTCAATGTATTATTTGAGATTAGCAATGAAAGAACATGGCAATGGTATAAATAGTGGAACCTAAAACCTCGTGAATGAAAATCAACAACTCTCATTTCTCAAACATGGAGCATGTAGAATATAAGGCGCAGTTAGTGAATAAAACGGAGTTTAGAATTTTATTAGACATTTCACATTTTTAACTCTAAATTGGACGGTCAACACGGTCAATCAATGCCAATTCGTTGACTGGGCACCAAACAGATATTGACAAAGTTAGGCACCAAAGGCGAAAGTGTACCATTTTATAGGCACTAAACTCGAAAATCCCTTCTAATAATGAACTTCTAATCTTTTAAAAAGGTCATAGATTACCTATAATAAAACATGCAAAGAAGGAGAGAAGGTTTGCAACCGCTAATAACTTCTCAACGATTATGGGATCTTCTTTAAGCTAGATAATCATTGCAAAATTTGAATAAAATACCATAAACACAAATGACTCAAGGAAGTCCGCAGGCTTCGTTAGATGTCGGAACTCTATGATCAAGACTAAGTCATGAAACAGAAAGACTCCCCTTTAATAGAAAATTTTCATAAAAATATTTCCTGCACAAATTACATGTCTAGAGGCTTGAGAGTCGAAAAAAGCTTGCATTTTGGATGCATTGACTCAAGGAATTCCAGTGACTTCGTTAGAAGTCGAAATCCTTTTTTTAAAACCAAACTATAAACTAGATAAACTCATTTTTATTATAATATTTTCTAAAAAATGATTGTGGTAAAAAATGATACATTTAAAGGCTCTACATGTTATCCAAATTGCATTTTACGTATGTTGATTCCAAAAATAAAGAGGGGAGTCATCCTTTACATTGAAAATAAGGATCAAACACCAATTGCTAAGCGTCCAAATCCTAAAAATTTTCTTGTATACTGTGGGTAACTGAAAGACAGAGGTAACAGAAAAAGAATGAGGTCATTCCCACTTCGTATGAAGAAGTTATGAACAAAATAGTCGAAAAAGAGATTACACAAAACCTTGGGGGACAAAGAGAGTTACATAAGTAGACAATATTTATAATAAGGGGTATTTTGAGTTTGGTGCCTATAAAATGGCACACCTTCGCCTTTGGTACCTAACTTTGTCGGAATTTGAGTTTGGTGTGGGTCCCAATCAAGCAGTTGACTTAACGGATGACTGGTGGACCGTTCACAAGCTATGTTGGAGCACAACTTGTTGCTCGCCCCCCACCAACTTTTGTAAATAAATACGTGTCTTTGTGAATAATTGTTTAAACAATCATTATTTAATTCAACTAGTTCACAAACACGGACCACTATAGGGAATCTCTCTAGATCATTTTCCAAACACGTTACGAGCGTTCCAGAGAAATAAGGCTGACTTATCTTACTGCCATGATAACTATGGATTTACATAAAATGGAAACAAATTTAATTAACACAATAATGATTAATTTGAAAAATGAATAGGGTCATTTACATGGATTCATTTGTTCAATACAATAATGGTTAGTCTGAAGGTTTAAGGAAACGATTATTGGGGTTTACATGAGAGATAGATTTTGGATGATTTACCGGTAAACAATGAAGGGAGCTATGCTTATACTTTGGAATTAATTTTGTGTAAACAGGTGGTCATATGAGAAAATAACAGTAGCTCAGTGTATGATTTGAGATTAGCAATGAAAGAAGATGTCAATGGTATTAAGAGTGGAACCTAAAACCTCGTGAAAGAAAATTAACAACTCTCATTTCTCAAACAAGGAGTATGTAGAAGATAGGGCGCAGTTAGTGAATAAAACGGAGTTTAGAATTTTATTAGACATTTCACATTTTTAACTCTAAATTGGATGATCAACACGGTCAATCAACGCCAATTCGTTGACTGGGCACCAAACTCAGATATTGACAAAGTTAGGCACCAAACGCGAAAGTGTACAATTTTATAGGCACCAAACTCGAAATATCCCTTCTAATAATGAACTTATAATCTTTTGAAAAGGTCATAGATTACCTATAATAAAACATGGAAAGAAGGAGATAAGGTTTGCAACCGTTAATAACTTCTCAACGATTATGGGATCTTCTTTAAGCTATATAATCATTGCAAAATTTGAATAAAATACCATAAACACAAATGACTCAAGGAAGTCCGTAGGCTTCGTTAGATGTCGGAACTCTATGATCAAGACCAAATCATGAAACAGAAAGACTCCCCTTTAATAGAAAATTTTCAGAAAAATATTTCCTGCACAAATTACATGTCTAGAGGCTTGAGAGTCGAAAAAAGCTTGCATTTTGGATGCATTGACTCTAGGAATTCCAGTGACTTCGTTAGAAGTCGAAATCCTGTTTTTAAAACCAAACTATAAACTAGATAAACTCATTGTTATTATAATATTTTCTAATAAATGCTTGTGGTAAAAAATAATACATTTAAAGGCTCTACATGTTATCCAAATTGCATTTCTACGTATGTTGATTCCAAAAATAAAGAGGGGAGTCATCCTTTACATTGAAAATAAGGATCAAACACCAATTGCTAAGCGTCCAAATCCTAAAAATTTTCTTGTATACTGTGGGTAACTGAAAGACAGAGGTAACAGAAAAAGAATGAGGTCATTCCCACTTCGTATGAAGAAGTTATGAACAAAATAGCCGAAAAAGAGATTACACAAAACCTTGGGGGACAAAGAGAGTTACATAAGTAGACAATATTTATAATAAGGGGTATTTTGAGTTTGGTGCCTATAAAATGGCACACCTTCGCCTTTGGTACCTAACTTTGTCGGAATTTGAGTTTGGTGTGGGTCCCAATCAAGCAGTTGACTTAACGGATGACTGGTGGACCGTTCACAAGCTATGTTGGAGCACAACTTGTTGCTCGCCCCCCCACCAACTTTTGTAAATAAATACGTGTCTTTGTGAATAATTTTTTAAACAATCATTATTTAATTCAACTAGTTCACAAACACGGACCACTGTAGGGAAATCTCTCTAGATCATTTTCCAAACACGTTACGAGCGTTCCAGAGAAATAAGGCTGACTTATCTTACTGCCATGATAACTATGGATTTACATAAAATGGAAACAAATTTAATTAACACAATAATGATTAATTTGAAAAATGAATAGGGTCATTTACATGGATTCATTTGTTCAATACAATAATGGTTAGTCTGAAGGTTTAAGGAAACGATTATTGGGGTTTACATGAGAGATAGATTTTGGATGATTTACCGGTAAACAATGAAGGGAGCTATGCTTATACTTTGGAATTAATTTTGTGTAAACAGGTGGTCATATGAGAAAATAACAGTAGCTCAGTGTATGATTTGAGATTAGCAATGAAAGAAGATATCAATGGTATTAAGAGTGGAACCTAAAACCTCGTGAAAGAAAATTAACAACTCTCATTTCTCAAACAAGGAGTATGTAGAAGATAGGGCGCAGTTAGTGAATAAAACGGAGTTTAGAATTTTATTAGACATTTCACATTTTTAACTCTAAATTGGATGATCAACACGGTCAATCAACGCCAATTCGTTGACTGGGCACCAAACTCAGATATTGACAAAGTTAGGCACCAAACGCGAAAGTGTACAATTTTATAGGCACCAAACTCGAAATATCCCTTCTAATAATGAACTTATAATCTTTTGAAAAGGTCATAGATTACCTATAATAAAACATGGAAAGAAGGAGATAAGGTTTGCAACCGTTAATAACTTCTCAACGATTATGGGATCTTCTTTAAGCTATATAATCATTGCAAAATTTGAATAAAATACCATAAACACAAATGACTCAAGGAAGTCCGTAGGCTTCGTTAGATGTCGGAACTCTATGATCAAGACCAAATCATGAAACAGAAAGACTCCCCTTTAATAGAAAATTTTCAGAAAAATATTTCCTGCACAAATTACATGTCTAGAGGCTTGAGAGTCGAAAAAAGCTTGCATTTTGGATGCATTGACTCTAGGAATTCCAGTGACTTCGTTAGAAGTCGAAATCCTGTTTTTAAAACCAAACTATAAAGTAGATAAACTCATTGTTATTATAATATTTTCTAAGAAATGCTTGTGGTAAAAAATAATACATTTAAAGGCTCTACATGTTATCCAAATTGCATTTCTACGTATGTTGATTCCAAAAATAAAGAGGGGAGTCATCCTTTACATTGAAAATAAGGATCAAACACCAACTGCTAAGCGTCCAAATCCTAAAAATTTTCTTGTATACTGTGGGTAACTGAAAGACAGAGGTAACAGAAAAAGAATGAGGTCATTCCCACTTCGTATGAAGAAGTTATGAACAAAATAGTCGAAAAAGAGATTACACAAAACCTTGGGGGACAAAGAGAGTTACATAAGTAGACAATATTTATAATAAGGGGTATTTTGAGTTTGGTGCCTATAAAATGGCACACCTTCGCCTTTGGTACCTAACTTTGTCGGAATTTGAGTTTGGTGTGGGTCCCAATCAAGCAGTTGACTTAACGGATGACTGGTGGACCGTTCACAAGCTATGTTGGAGCACAACTTGTTGCTCGCCCCACCACCAACTTTTGTAAATAAATACGTGTCTTTGTGAATAATTGTTTAAACAATCATTATTTAATTTAACTAGTTCACAAACACGGACCACTGTAGGGAAATCTCTCTAGATCATTTTCCAAACACGTTACGAGCGTTCCAGAGAAATAAGGCTGACTTATCTTACTGCCATGATAACTATGGATTACATAAAATGGAAACAAATTTAATTAACACAATAATGATTAATTTGAAAAATGAATAGGGTCATTTACATGGATTCATTTGTTCAATACACTAATGGTTAGTCTTAAGGTTTAAGGAAACAATTATTGGGGTTTACATGAGAGATAGATTTTGGATGATTTACCGGTAAACAATGAAGGGAGCTATGCTTATACTTTGGAATTAATTTTGTGTAAACAGGTGCTCATATGAGAAAATAACAGTAGCTCAGTGTATGATTTGAGATTAGCAATGAAAGAAGATGGCAATGGTATTAAGAGTGGAACCTAAAACCTCGTGAAAGAAAATCAACATCTCTCATTTCTCAAACATGGAGTATGTAGAAGATAGGGCGCAGTTAGTGAATAAAACGGAGTTTAGAATTTTATTAGACATTTCACATTTTTAACACTAAATTGGATGGTCAACACGGTCAATCAACGCCAATTCGTTGACTGGGCACCAAACTCAGATATTGACAAAGTTAGGCACCAAACGCGAAAGTGTACAATTTTATAGGCACCAAACTCGAAATATCCCTTCTAATAATGAATTTCTAATCTTTTGAAAAGGTCATAGATTACCTATAATAAAACATGGAAAGAAGGAGATAAGGTTTTCAACCGTTAATAACTTCTCAACGATTATGGGATCTTCTTTAAGCTAGATAATCATTGCGAAATTTGAATAAAATACCATAAACACAAATGACTCAAGGAAGTCCGCGGGCTTCGTTAGATGTCGGAACTCTATGATCAAGACTAAGTCATGAAACAGAAAGACTCCCCTTTAATAGAAAATTTTCAGAAAAATATTTCCTGCACAAATTACATGTCTAGAGGCTTGAGAGTCGAAAAAAGCTTGCATTTTGGATGCATCAACTCAAGGAATTCCAGTGACTTCGTTAGAAGTCGAAATCCTATTTTTAAAACCAAACTATAAACTAGATAAACTCATTGTTATTATAATATTTTATAAAAAATGATTGTGGTAAAAAATAATACATTTAAAGGCTTTACATGTTATCCAAATTGCATTTCTACGTATGTTGATTCCAAAAATAAAGAGGGGAGTCATCCTTTACATTGAAAATAAGGATCAAACACCAATTGCTAAGCTTCCAAATCCTAAAAAATTTTTTGTATACTATGGGTAACTGAAAGACAGAGGTAACAGAAAAAGAATGAGGTCATTCCCACTTCGTACGAAGAAGTTATGAGCAAAATAGTCGAAAAAGAGATTACACAAAACCTTGGGGGACAAAGAGAGTTACATAAGTAGACAATATTTATAATAAGGGGTATTTTGAGTTTGGTGCCTATAAAATGGCACACCTTCGCGTTTGGTACCTAACTTTGTCGGAATTTGAGTTTGGTGTGGGTCCCAATCAAGCAGTTGACTTAACGGATGACTGGTGGACCGTTCACAAGCTATGTTGGAGCATAACTTGTTGCTCGCCCCCCCACCAACTTTTGTAAATAAATACGTGTCTTTGTGAATAATTGTTTAAAAAATCATTATTTAATTTAACTAGTTCACAAACACGGACCACTGTAGGGAAATCTCTCTAGATCATTTTCCAAACACGTTACGAGCGTTCCAGAGAAATAAGGCTGACTTATCTTACTGCCATGATAACTATGGATTTACATAAAATGGAAACAAATTTAATTAACACAATAATGATTAATTTGAAAAATGAATAGGGTCATTTACATGGATTCATTTGTTCAATACAATAATGGTTAGTCTGAAGGTTTAAGGAAACGATTATTGGGGTTTACATGAGAGATAGATTTTGGATGATTTACCGGTAAACAATGAAGGGAGCTATGCTTATACTTTGGAATTAATTTTGTGTAAACAGGTGCTCATATGAGAAAATAACAGTAGCTCAGTGTATGATTTGAGATTAGCAATGAAAGAACATGGCAATGGTATAAATAGTGGAACCTAAAACCTCGTGAATGAAAATCAACAACTCTCATTTCTCAAACATGGAGTATGTAGAAGATAGGGCGCAGTTAGTGAATAAAACGGAGTTTAGAATTTTATTAGACATTTCACATTTTTAACACTAAATTGGATGGTCAACACGGTCAATCAACGCCAATTCGTTGACTGGGCACCAAACTCAGATATTGACAAAGTTAGGCACCAAACGCGAAAGTGTACAATTTTATAGGCACCAAACTCGAAATATCCCTTCTAATAATGAACTTCTAATCTTTTGAAAAGGTCATAGATTACCTATAATAAAACATGGAAAGAAGGAGATAAGGTTTGCAAGCGCTAATAACTTCTCAACGATTATGGGATCTTCTTTAAGCTAGATAATCATTGCGAAATTTGAATAAAATACCATAAACACAAATGACTCAAGGAAGTCCGCGGGCTTCGTTAGATGTCGGAACTCTATGATCAAGACTAAGTCATGAAACAGAAAGACTCCCCTTTAATATAAAATTTTCAGCAAAAAATTTCCTGCATAAATTACATGTCTAGAGGCTTGAGAGTCGAAAAAAGCTTGCATTTTGGATGCATTGACTCAAGGAATTCCAGTGACTTCGTTAGAAGTCGAAATCCTGTTTTTAAAACCAAACTATAAACTAGATAAACTCATTGTTATTATAATATTTTCTAAGAAATGATTGTGGTAAAAAATAATACATTTAAAGGCTCTACATGTTATCCAAATTGCATTTCTACGTATGTTGATTCCAAAAATAAAGAGTGGAGTCATCCTTTACATTGAAAATAAGGATCAAACACCAATTTCTAAGCGTCCAAATCCTAAAAATTTTCTTGTATACTGTGGGTAACTGAAAGACAGAGGTAACAGAAAAAGAATGAGGTCATTCCCACTTCGTATGAAGAAGTTATGAACAAAATAGTCGAAAAAGAGATTACACAAAACCTTGGGGGACAAAGAGAGTTACATAAGTAGACAATATTTATAATAAGGGGTATTTTGAGTTTGGTGCCTATAAAATGGCACACCTTCGCCTTTGGTACCTAACTTTGTCGGAATTTGAGTTTGGTGTGGGTCCCAATCAAGCAGTTGACTTAACGGATGACTGGTGGACCGTTCACAAGCTATGTTGGAGCACAACTTGTTGCTCGCCCCACCACCAACTTTTGTAAATAAATACGTGTCTTTGTGAATAATTGTTTAAACAATCATTATTTAATTTAACTAGTTCACAAACACGGACCACTGTAGGGAAATCTCTCTAGATCATTTTCCAAACACGTTACGAGCGTTCCAGAGAAATAAGGCTGACTTATCTTACTGCCATGATAACTATGGATTTACATAAAATGGAAACAAATTTAATTAACACAATAATGATTAATTTGAAAAATGAATAGGGTCATTTACATGGATTCATTTGTTCAATACAATAATGGTTAGTCTTAAGGTTTAAGGAAACGATTATTGGGGTTTACATGAGAGATAGATTTTGGATGATTTACCGGTAAACAATGAAGGGAGCTATGCTTATACTTTGGAATTAATTTTGTGTAAACAGGTGCTCATATGAGAAAATAACAGTAGCTCAGTTTATGATTTGAGATTAGCAATGAAAGAAGATGGCAATGGTATTAAGAGTGGAACCTAAAACCTCGTGAAAGAAAATCAACATCTCTCATTTCTCAAACATGGAGTATGTAGAAGATAGGGCGCAGTTAGTGAATAAAACGGAGTTTAGAATTTTATTAGACATTTCACATTTTTAACACTAAATTGGATGGTCAACACGGTCAATCAACGCCAATTCGTTGACTGGGCACCAAACTCAGATATTGACAAAGTTAGGCACCAAACGCGAAAGTGTACAATTTTATAGGCACCAAACTCGAAATATCCCTTCTAATAATGAACTTCTAATCTTTTGAAAAGGTCATAGATTACCTATAATAAAACATGGAAAGAAGGAGATAAGGTTTTCAACCGTTAATAACTTCTCAACGATTATGGGATCTTCTTTAAGCTAGATAATCATTGCGAAATTTGAATAAAATACCATAAACACAAATGACTCAAGGAAGTCCGCGGGCTTCGTTAGATGTCGGAACTCTATGATCAAGACTAAGTCATGAAACAGAAAGACTCCCCTTTAATAGAAAATTTTCAGAAAAATATTTCCTGCACAAATTACATGTCTAGAGGCTTGAGAGTCGAAAAAAGCTTGCATTTTGGATGCATTGACTCAAGGAATTCCAGTGACTTCGTTAGAAGTCGAAATCCTGTTTTTAAAACCAAACTATAAACTAGATAAACTCATTGTTATTATAATATTTTCTAAGAAATGATTGTGGTAAAAAATAATACATTTAAAGTCTCTACATGTTATCCAAATTGCATTTCTACGTATGTTGATTCCAAAAATAAAGAGGGGAGTCATCCTTTACATTGAAAATAAGAAATAAACACCAATTGCTAAGCGTCCAAATCCTAAAAATTTTCTTGTATACTGTGGGTAACTGAAAGACAGAGGTAACAGAAAAAGAATGAGGTCATTCCCACTTCGTATGAAGAAGTTATGAACAAAATAGTCGAAAAAAAGATTACACAAAACCTTGGGGGACAAAGAGAGTTACATAAGTAGACAATATTTATAATAAGGGGTATTTTGAGTTTGGTGCCTATAAAATGGCACACCTTCGCCTTTGGTACCTAACTTTGTCGGAATTTGAGTTTGGTGTGGGTCCCAATCAAGCAGTTGACTTAACGGATGACTGGTGGACCGTTCACAAGCTATTTTGGAGCACAACTTGTTGCTCGCCCCCCCACCAACTTTTGTAAATAAATACGTGTCTTTGTGAATAATTGTTTAAACAATCATTATTTAATTCAACTAGTTCACAAACACGGACCACTGTAGGGAAATCTCTCTAGATCATTTTCCAAACACGTTACGAGCGTTCCAGAGAAATAAGGCTGACTTATCTTACTGCCATGATAACTATGGATTTACATAAAATGGAAACAAATTTAATTAACACAATAATGATTAATTTGAAAAATGAATAGGGTCATTTACATGGATTCATTTGTTCAATACAATAATGGTTAGTCTGAAGGTTTAAGGAAACGATTATTGGGGTTTACATGAGAGATAGATTTTGGATGATTTACCGGTAAACAATGAAGGGAGCTATGCTTATACTTTGGAATTAATTTTGTGTAAACAGGTGGTCATATGAGAAAATAACAGTAGCTCAGTGTATGATTTGAGATTAGCAATGAAAGAAGATGTCAATGGTATTAAGAGTGGAACCAAAAACCTCGTGAAAGAAAATTAACAACTCTCATTTCTCAAACAAGGAGTATGTAGAAGATAGGGCGCAGTTAGTGAATAAAACGGAGTTTAGAATTTTATTAGACATTTCACATTTTTAACTCTAAATTGGATGATCAACACGGTCAATCAACGCCAATTCGTTGACTGGGCACCAAACTCAGATATTGACAAAGTTAGGCACCAAACGCGAAAGTGTACAATTTTATAGGCACCAAACTCGAAATATCCCTTCTAATAATGAACTTATAATCTTTTGAAAAGGTCATAGATTACCTATAATAAAACATGGAAAGAAGGAGATAAGGTTTGCAACCGTTAATAACTTCTCAACGATTATGGGATCTTCTTTAAGCTATATAATCATTGCAAAATTTGAATAAAATACCATAAACACAAATGACTCAAGGAAGTCCGTAGGCTTCGTTAGATGTCGGAACTCTATGATCAAGACCAAATCATGAAACAGAAAGACTCCCCTTTAATAGAAAATTTTCAGAAAAATATTTCCTGCACAAATTACATGTCTAGAGGCTTGAGAGTCGAAAAAAGCTTGCATTTTGGATGCATTGACTCTAGGAATTCCAGTGACTTCGTTAGAAGTCGAAATCCTGTTTTTAAAACCAAACTATAAACTAGATAAACTCATTGTTATTATAATATTTTCTAAGAAATGCTTGTGGTAAAAAATAATACATTTAAAGGATCTACATGTTATCCAAATTGCATTTCTACGTATGTTGATTCCAAAAATAAAGAGGGGAGTCATCCTTTACATTGAAAATAAGGATCAAACACCAACTGCTAAGCGTCCAAATCCTAAAAATTTTCTTGTATACTGTGGGTAACTGAAAGACAGAGGTAACAGAAAAAGAATGAGGTCATTCCCACTTCGTATGAAGAAGTTATGAACAAAATAGTCGAAAAAGAGATTACACAAAACCTTGGGGGACAAAGAGAGTTACATAAGTAGACAATATTTATAATAAGGGGTATTTTGAGTTTGGTGCCTATAAAATGGCACACCTTCGCCTTTGGTACCTAACTTTGTCGGAATTTGAGTTTGGTGTGGGTCCCAATCAAGCAGTTGACTTAACGGATGACTGGTGGACCGTTCACAAGCTATGTTGGAGCACAACTTGTTGCTCGCCCCACCACCAACTTTTGTAAATAAATACGTGTCTTTGTGAATAATTGTTTAAACAATCATTATTTAATTTAACTAGTTCACAAACACGGACCACTGTAGGGAAATCTCTCTAGATCATTTTCCAAACACGTTACGAGCGTTCCAGAGAAATAAGGCTGACTTATCTTACTGCCATGATAACTATGGATTTACATAAAATGGAAACAAATTTAATTAACACAATAATGATTAATTTGAAAAATGAATAGGGTCATTTACATGGATTCATTTGTTCAATACAATAATGGTTAGTCTGAAGGTTTAAGGAAACGATTATTGGGGTTTTCATGAGAGATAGATTTTGGATGATTTACCGGTAAACAATGAAGGGAGCTATGCTTATACTTTGGAATTAATTTTGTGTAAACAGGTGCTCATATGAGAAAATAACAGTAGCTCAGTGTATGATTTGAGATTAGCAATGAAAGAAGATGGCAATGGTATTAAGAGTGGAACCTAAAACCTCGTGAAAGAAAATCAACATCTCTCATTTCTCAAACATGGAGTATGTAGAAGATAGGGCGCAGTTAGTGAATAAAACGGAGTTTAGAATTTTATTAGACATTTCACATTTTTAACACTAAATTGGATGGTCAACACGGTCAATCAACGCCAATTTGTTGACTGGGCACCAAACTCAGATATTGACAAAGTTAGGCACCAAACGCGAAAGTGTACAATTTTATAGGCACCAAACTCGAAATATCCCTTCTAATAATGAACTTCTAATCTTTTGAAAAGGTCATAGATTACCTATAATAAAACATGGAAAGAAGGAGATAAGGTTTGCAAGCGCTAATAACTTCTCAACGATTATGGGATCTTCTTTAAGCTAGATAATCATTGCGAAATTTGAATAAAATACCATAAACACAAATGACTCAAAGAAGTCCGCGGGCTTCGTTAGATGTCGGAACTCTATGATCAAGACTAAGTCATGAAACAGAAAGACTCCCCTTTAATAGAAAATTTTCAGAAAAATATTTCCTGCACAAATTACATGTCTAGAGGCTTGAGAGTCGAAAAAAGCTTGCATTTTGGATGCATTGACTCAAGGAATTCCAGTGACTTCGTTAGAAGTCGAAATCCTGTTTTTAAAACCAAACTATAAACTAGATAAACTCATTGTTATTATAATATTTTCTAAGAAATGATTGTGGTAAAAAATAATACATTTAAAGTCTCTACATGTTATCCAAATTGCATTTCTACGTATGTTGATTCCAAAAATAAAGAGGGGAGTCATCCTTTACATTGAAAATAAGGATCAAACACCAATTGCTAAGCGTCCAAATCCTAAAAAATTTCTTGTATACTGTGGGTAACTGAAAGACAGAGGTAACAGAAAAAGAATGAGGTCATTCCCACTTCGTATGAAGAAGTTATGAACAAAATAGTCGAAAAAGAGATTACACAAAACCTTGGGGACAAAGAGAGTTACATAAGTAGAAAATATTTATAATAAGGGGTATTTTGAGTTTGGTGCCTATAAAATGGCACACCTTCGCCTTTGGTACCTAACTTTGTCGGAATTTGAGTTTGGTGTGGGTCCCAATCAAGCAGTTGACATAACGGATGACTGGTGGACCGTTCACAAGCTATGTTGGAGCACAACTTGTTGCTCGCCCCCCCACCAACTTTTGTACATAAATACGTGTCTTTGTGAATAATTGTTTAAAAAATCATTATTTAATTCAACTAGTTCACTAACACAGCCCACGGTAGGGAAATCTCTCTAGATCATTTTCCAAACACGTTACGAGCGTTCCAGAGAAATAAGGCTGACTTATCTTACTGCCATGATAACTATGGATTTACATAAAATGGAAACAAATTTAATTAACACAATAATGATTAATTTGAAAAGTGAATAGGGTCATTTACATGGATTCATTTGTTCAATACAATAATGGTTAGTCTGAAGGTTTAAGGAAACGATTATTGGGGTTTTCATGAGAGATAGATTTTGGATGATTTACCGGTAAACAATGAAGGGAGCTATGCTTATACTTTGGAATTAATTTTGTGTAAACAGGTGCTCATATGAGAAAATAACAGTAGCTCAGTGTATGATTTGAGATTAGCAATGAAAGAAGATGGCAATGGTATTAAGAGTGGAACCTAAAACCTCGTGAAAGAAAATCAACATCTCTCATTTCTCAAACATGGAGTATGTAGAAGATAGGGCGCAGCTAGTGAATAAAACGGAGTTTAGAATTTTATTAGACATTTCACATTTTTAACACTAAATTGGATGGTCAACACGGTCAATCAACGCCAATTCGTTGACTGGGCACCAAACTCAGAATTGACAAAGTTAGGCACCAAACGCGAAAGTGTACAATTTTATAGGCACCAAACTCGAAATATCCCTTCTAATAATGAACTTCTAATCTTTTGAAAAGGTCATAGATTACCTATAATAAAACATGGAAAGAAGGAGATAAGGTTTACAAGCGCTAATAACTTCTCAACGATTATGGGATCTTCTTTAAGCTAGATAATCATTGCGAAATTTGAATAAAATACCATAAACACAAATGACTCAAAGAAGTCCGCGGGCTTCGTTAGATGTCGGAACTCTATGATCAAGACTAAGTCATGAAACAGAAAAACTCCCCTTTAATAGAAAATTTTCAGAAAAATATTTCCTGCACAAATTACATGTCTAGAGGCTTGAGAGTCGAAAAAAGCTTGCATTTTGGATGCATTGACTCAAGGAATTCCAGTGACTTCGTTAGAAGTCGAAATCCTGTTTTTAAAACCAAACTATAAACTAGATAAACTCATTGTTATTATAATATTTTCTAAGAAATGATTGTGGTAAAAAATAATACATTTAAAGTCTCTACATGTTATCCAAATTGTATTTCTACGTATGTTGATTCCAAAAATAAAGAGGGGAGTCATCCTTTACATTGAAAATAAGGATCAAACACCAATTGCTAAGCGTCCAAATCCTAAAAAATTTCTTGTATACTGTGGGTAACTGAAAGACAGAGGTAACAGAAAAAGAATGAGGTCATTCCCACTTCGTATGAAGAAGTTATGAACAAAATAGTCGAAAAAGAGATTACACAAAACCTTGGGGACAAAGAGAGTTACATAAGTAGACAATATTTATAATAAGGGGTATTTTGAGTTTGGTGCCTATAAAATGGCACACCTTCGCCTTTGGTACCTAACTTTGTCGGAATTTGAGTTTGGTGTGGGTCCCAATCAAGCAGTTGACATAACGGATGACTGGTGGACCGTTCACAAGCTATGTTGGAGCACAACTTGTTGCTCGCCCCCCCACCAACTTTTGTACATAAATACGTGTCTTTGTGAATAATTGTTTAAAAAATCATTATTTAATTCAACTAGTTCACTAACACAGCCCACGGTAGGGAAATCTCTCTAGATCATTTTCCAAACACGTTACGAGCGTTCCAGAGAAATAAGGCTGACTTATCTTACTGCCATGATAACTATGGATTTACATAAAATGGAAACAAATTTAATTAACACAATAATGATTAATTTGAAAAATGAATAGCGTCATTTACATGGATTCATTTGTTCAATACAATAATGGTTAGTCTGAAGGTTTAAGGAAACGATTATTGGGGTTTACATGAGAGATAGATTTTGGATGATTTACCGGTAAACAATGAAGGGAGTTATGCTTATACTTTGGATTTAATTTTGTGTAAACAGGTGGTCATATCAGAAAATAACAGTAGCTCAGTGTATGATTTGAGATTAGCAATGAAAGAACATGGCAATGGTATTAAGAGTGGAACCTAAAACCTCGTGAATGAAAATAAACAACTCTCATTTCTCAAACATGGAGTATGTAGAAGATAAGGCGCAGTTAGTGAATAAAACGGAGTTTAGAATTTTATTAGACATTTCACATTTTTAACACTAAATTGGATGGTCAACACGGTCAATCAACGCCAATTCGTTGACTGGGCACCAAACTCAGATATTGACAAAGTTAGGCACCAAACGCGAAAGTGTACAATTTTATAGGCACCAAACTCGAAATATCCCTTCTAATAATGAACTTCTAATCTTTTGAAAAGGTCATAGATTACCTATAATAAAACATGGAAAGAAGGAGATAAGGTTTGCAAGCGCTAATAACTTCTCAACGATTATGGGATCTTCTTTAAGCTAGATAATCATTGCAAAATTTGAATAAAATACCATAAACACAAATGACTCAAGGAAGTCCGCGGGCTTCGTTAGATGTCGGGACTCTATGATCAAGACCAAATCATGAAACAGAAAGACTCCCCTTTAATAGAAAATTTTCAGAAAAATATTTCCTGCACAAATTACATGTGTAGAGGCTTGAGAGTCGAAAAAAGCTTGCATTTTGGATGCATTGACTCAAGGAATTCCAGTGACTTCGTTAGAAGTCGAAATCCTGTTTTTAAAACCAAACTATAGACTAGATAAACTCATTGTTATTATAATATTTTCTAAGAAATGATTGTGGTAAAAAATAATACATTTAAAGGCTCTACATTTTATCCAAATTGCATTTCTACGTATGTTGATTCAAAAAATAAAGAGTGGAGTCATCCTTTACATTGAAAATAAGGATCAAACACCAATTTCTAAGCGTCCAAATCCTAAAAATTTTCTTGTATACTGTGGGTAACTGAAAGACAGAGGTAACAGAAAAAGAATGAGGTCATTCCCACTTCGTATGAAGAAGTTATGAACAAAATAGTCGAAAAAGAGATTACACAAAACCTTGGGGGACAAAGAGAGTTACATAAGTAGACAATATTTATAATAAGGGGTATTTTGAGTTTGGTGCCTATAAAATGGCACACCTTCGCCTTTGGTACCTAACTTTGTCGGAATTTGAGTTTGGTGTGGGTCCCAATCAAGCAGTTGACTTAACGGATGACTGGTGGACCGTTCACAAGCTATGTTGGAGCACAACTTGTTGCTGCCCCCCCCACCAACTTTTGTAAATAAATACGTGTGTTTGTGAATAATTGTTTAAACAATCATTATTTAATTCAACTAGTTCACAAACACGGACCACTGTAGGGAAATCTCTCTAGATCATTTTCCAAACACGTTACGAGCGTTCCAGAGAAATAAGGCTGACTTATCTTACTGCCATGATAACTATGGATTTACATAAAACGGAAACAAATTTAATTAACACAATAATGATTAATTTGAAAAATGAATAGGGTCATTTACATGGATTCATTTGTTCAATACAGTAATGGTTAGTCTGAAGGTTTAAGGAAACGATTATTGGGGTTTACATGAGAGATAGATTTTGGATGATTTACCGGTAAACAATGAAGGGAGCTATGCTTATACTTTGGAATTAATTTTGTGTAAACAGGTGGTCATATGAGAAAATAACAGTAGCTCAGTGTATGATTTGAGATTAGCAATGAAAGAAGATGGCAATGGTATTAAGAGTGGAACCTAAAACCTCGTGAAAGAAAATCAACAACTCTCATTTCTCAAACATGGAGTATGTAGAAGATAGGGCGCAGTTAGTGAATAAAACGGAGTTTAGAATTTTATTAGACATTTCACATTTTTAACTCTAAATTGGATGGTCAACACGGTCAATCAACGCCAATTCGTTGACTGGGCACCAAACTCAGATATTGACAAAGTTAGGCACCGAACGCGAAAATGTACAATTTTATAGGCACCAAACTCGAAATATCCCTTCTAATAATGAACTTCTAATCTTTTGAAAAGGTCATAGATTACCTATAATAAAACATGGAAAGAAGGAGATAAGGTTTTAAACCGTTAATAACTTCTCAACGATTATGGGATCTTCTTTAAGCTAGATAATCATTGCAAAATTTGAATAAAATACCATAAACACAAATGACTCAAGGAAGTCCGTAGGCTTCGTTAGATGTCGGAACTCTATGATCAAGACCAAATCATGAAACAGAAAGACTCCCCTTTAATAGAAAATTTTCAGAAAAATATTTCCTGCACAAATTACATGTCTAGAGGCTTGAGAGTCGAAAAAAGCTTGCATTTTGGATGCATTGACTCAAGGAATTCCAGTGACTTCGTTAGAAGTCGAAATCCGGTTTTTAAAACCAAACTATAAACTAGATAAACTCATTGTTATTATAATATTTTCTAAGAAATGATTGTGGTAAAAAATAATACATTTAAAGGCTCTACATGTTATCCAAATTGCATTTCTACGTATGTTGATTCCAAAAATAAAGAGTGGAGTCATCCTTTACATTGAAAATAAGGATCAAACACCAATTTCTAAGCGTCCAAATCCTAAAAATTTTCTTGTATACTGTGGGTAACTGAAAGACAGAGGTAACAGAAAAAGAATGAGGTCATTCCCACTTCGTATGAAGAAGTTATGAACAAAATAGTCGAAAAAGAGATTACACAAAACCTTGGGGGACAAAGAGAGTTACATAAGTAGACAATATTTATAATAAGGGGTATTTTCAGTTTGGTGCCTATAAAATGGCACACCTTCGCCTTTGGTACCTAACTTTGTCGGAATTTGAGTTTGGTGTGGGTCCCAATCAAGCAGTTGACTTAACGGATGACTGGTGGACCGTTCACAAGCTATGTTGGAGCACAACTTGTTGCTCGCCCCCCCACCAACTTTTGTAAATAAATACGTGTCTTTGTGAATAATTGTTTAAACAATCATTATTTAATTTAACTAGTTCACAAACACGGACCACTGTAGGGAAATCTCTCTAGATCATTTTCCAAACACGTTACGAGCGTTCCAGAGAAATAAGGCTGACTTATCTTACTGCCATGATAACTATGGATTTACATAAAATGGAAACAAATTTAATTAACACAATAATGATTAATTTGAAAAATGAATAGGGTCATTTACATGGATTCATTTGTTCAATACAATAATGGTTAGTCTTAAGGTTTAAGGAAACGATTATTGGGGTTTACATGAGAGATAGATTTTGGATGATTTACCGGTAAACAATGAAGGGAGCTATGCTTATACTTTGGAATTAATTTTGTGTAAACAGGTGGTCATATGAGAAAATAACAGTAGCTCAGTGTATGATTTGAGATTAGCAATGAAAGAAGATGGCAATGGTATTAAGAGTGGAACCTAAAACCTCGTGAAAGAAAATCAACAACTCTCATTTCTCAAACATGGAGTATGTAGAAGATAGGGCGCAGTTAGTGAATAAAACGGAGTTTAGAATTTTATTAGACATTTCACATTTTTAACTCTAAATTGGATGGTCAACACGGTCAATCAACGCCAATTCGTTGACTGGGCACCAAACTCAGATATTGACAAAGTTAGGCACCAAACTCAGATATTGACAAAGTTAGGCACAAAACTCGAAATATCCCTTATAATAATGAACTTCTAATCTTTTGAAAAGGTCATAGATTACCTATAATAAAACATGGAAAGAAGGAGATAAGGTTTGCAACCGTTAATAACTTCTCAACGATTATGGGATCTTCTTTACGCTAGATAATCATTGCAAAATTTGAATAAAATACCATAAACACAAATGACTCAAGGAAGTCCATAGGCTTCGTTAGATGTCGGAACTCTATGATCAAGACCAAATCATGAAACAGAAAGACTCCCCTTTAATAAAAAAAATTTCAGAAAAATATTTCATGCACAAATTACATGTCTAGAGGCTTGAGTTGCGAAAAAATCTTGCATTTTGGATGCATTGACTCAAGGAATTCCAGTGACATCGTTAGAAGTCGAAATCCTGTTTTTAAAACCAAACTATAAACTAGATAAACTCATTGTTATTATAATATTTTCTAAAAAATTATTGTGGTAAAAAATAATACATTTAAAGGCTCTACATGTTATCCAAATTGCATTTTTATGTATGTTGATTCCAAAAATAAAGAGGGGAGTCATCCTTTACATTGAAAATAAGGATCAAACACCAATTGCTAAGCGTCCAAATCCTAAAAATTTTCTTATATACTGTGGGTAACTGAAAGACAGAGGTAACAGAAAAAGAATGAGGTCATTCCCACTTCGTATGAAGAAGTTATGAGCAAAATAGTCGAAAAAGAGATTACACAAAACCTTGGGGGACAAAGAGAGTTACATAAGTAGACAATATTTATAATAAGGGGTATTTTGAGTTTGGTGCCTATAAAATGGCACACCTTCGCCTTTGGTACCTAACTTTGTCGGAATTTGAGTTTGGTGTGGGTCCCAATCAAGCAGTTGACTTAACGGATGACTGGTGGACCGTTCACAAGCTATGTTGGAGCACAACTTGTTGCTCGCCCCCCCACCAACTTTTGTAAATAAATACGTGTCTTTGTGAATAATTGTTTAAACAATCATTATTTAATTCAACTAGTTCACAAACACGGACCACTGTAGGGAAATCTCTCTAGATCATTTTCCAAACACGTTACGAGCGTTCCAGAGAAATAAGGCTGACTTATCTTACTGCCATGATAACTATGGATTTACATAAAATGGAAACAAATTTAATTAACACAATAATGATTAATTTGAAAAATGAATAGGGTCATTTACATGGATTCATTTGTTCAATACAATAATGGTTAGTCTGAAGGTTTAAGGAAACGATTATTGGGGTTTACATGAGAGATAGATTTTGGATGATTTACCGGTAAACAATGAAGGGAGCTATGCTTATACTTTGGAATTAATTTTGTGTAAACAGGTGGTCATATGAGAAAATAACAGTAGCTCAGTGTATGATTTGAGATTAGCAATGAAAGAAGATGTCAATGGTATTAAGAGTGGAACCAAAAACCTCGTGAAAGAAAATTAACAACTCTCATTTCTCAAACAAGGAGTATGTAGAAGATAGGGCGCAGTTAGTGAATAAAACGGAGTTTAGAATTTTATTAGACATTTCACATTTTTAACTCTAAATTGGATGATCAACACGGTCAATCAACGCCAATTCGTTGACTGGGCACCAAACTCAGATATTGACAAAGTTAGGCACCAAACGCGAAAGTGTACAATTTTATAGGCACCAAACTCGAAATATCCCTTCTAATAATGAACTTATAATCTTTTGAAAAGGTCATAGATTACCTATAATAAAACATGGAAAGAAGGAGATAAGGTTTGCAACCGTTAATAACTTCTCAACGATTATGGGATCTTCTTTAAGCTATATAATCATTGCAAAATTTGAATAAAATACCATAAACACAAATGACTCAAGGAAGTCCGTAGGCTTCGTTAGATGTCGGAACTCTATGATCAAGACCAAATCATGAAACAGAAAGACTCCCCTTTAATAGAAAATTTTCAGAAAAATATTTCCTGCACAAATTACATGTCTAGAGGCTTGAGAGTCGAAAAAAGCTTGCATTTTGGATGCATTGACTCTAGGAATTCCAGTGACTTCGTTAGAAGTCGAAATCCTGTTTTTAAAACCAAACTATAAACTAGATAAACTCATTGTTATTATAATATTTTCTAAGAAATGCTTGTGGTAAAAAATAATACATTTAAAGGATCTACATGTTATCCAAATTGCATTTCTACGTATGTTGATTCCAAAAATAAAGAGGGGAGTCATCCTTTACATTGAAAATAAGGATCAAACACCAACTGCTAAGCGTCCAAATCCTAAAAATTTTCTTGTATACTGTGGGTAACTGAAAGACAGAGGTAACAGAAAAAGAATGAGGTCATTCCCACTTCGTATGAAGAAGTTATGAACAAAATAGTCGAAAAAGAGATTACACAAAACCTTGGGGGACAAAGAGAGTTACATAAGTAGACAATATTTATAATAAGGGGTATTTTGAGTTTGGTGCCTATAAAATGGCACACCTTCGCCTTTGGTACCTAACTTTGTCGGAATTTGAGTTTGGTGTGGGTCCCAATCAAGCAGTTGACTTAACGGATGACTGGTGGACCGTTCACAAGCTATGTTGGAGCACAACTTGTTGCTCGCCCCACCACCAACTTTTGTAAATAAATACGTGTCTTTGTGAATAATTGTTTAAACAATCATTATTTAATTTAACTAGTTCACAAACACGGACCACTGTAGGGAAATCTCTCTAGATCATTTTCCAAACACGTTACGAGCGTTCCAGAGAAATAAGGCTGACTTATCTTACTGCCATGATAACTATGGATTTACATAAAATGGAAACAAATTTAATTAACACAATAATGATTAATTTGAAAAATGAATAGGGTCATTTACATGGATTCATTTGTTCAATACAATAATGGTTAGTCTTAAGGTTTAAGGAAACGATTATTGGGGTTTACATGAGAGATAGATTTTGGATGATTTACCGGTAAACAATGAAGGGAGCTATGCTTATACTTTGGAATTAATTTTGTGTAAACAGGTGCTCATATGAGAAAATAACAGTAGCTCAGTTTATGATTTGAGATTAGCAATGAAAGAAGATGGCAATGGTATTAAGAGTGGAACCTAAAACCTCGTGAAAGAAAATCAACATCTCTCATTTCTCAAACATGGAGTATGTAGAAGATAGGGCGCAGTTAGTGAATAAAACGGAGTTTAGAATTTTATTAGACATTTCACATTTTTAACACTAAATTGGATGGTCAACACGGTCAATCAACGCCAATTCGTTGACTGGGCACCAAACTCAGATATTGACAAAGTTAGGCACCAAACGCGAAAGTGTACAATTTTATAGGCACCAAACTCGAAATATCCCTTCTAATAATGAACTTCTAATCTTTTGAAAAGGTCATAGATTACCTATAATAAAACATGGAAAGAAGGAGATAAGGTTTTCAACCGTTAATAACTTCTCAACGATTATGGGATCTTCTTTAAGCTAGATAATCATTGCAAAATTTGAATAAAATACCATAAACACAAATGACTCAAGGAAGTCCGTAGGCTTCGTTAGATGTCGGAACTCTATGATCAAGACCAAATCATTAAACAGAAAGACTCCCCTTTAATAGAAAATTTTCAGAAAAATATTTCCTGCACAAATTACATGTCTAGAGGCTTGAGAGTCGAAAAAAGCTTGCATTTTGGATGCATGGACTCAAGGAATTCCAGTGACTTCGTTAGAAGTCGAAATCCTGTTTTTAAAACCAAACTATAAACTAGATAAACTCATTGTTATTATAATATTTTCTAAGAAATGATTGTGGTAAAAAATAATACATTTAAAGGCTCTACATGTTATCCAAATTGCATTTCTACGTATGTTGATTCCAAAAATAAAGAGGGGAGTCATCCTTTACATTGAAAATAAGGATCAAACACCAATTGCTAAGCGTCCAAATCCTAAAAATTTTCTTGTATACTGTGGGTAACTGAAAGACAGAGGTAACAGAAAAAGAATGAGGTCATTCCCACTTCGTATGAAGAAGTTATGAACAAAATAGTCGAAAAAGAGATTACACAAAACCTTGGGGGACAAAGAGAGTTACATAAGTAGACAATATTTATAATAAGGGGTATTTTGAGTTTGGTGCCTATAAAATGGCACACCTTCGCCTTTGGTACCTAACTTTGTCGGAATTTGAGTTTGGTGTGGGTCCCAATCAAGCAGTTGACTTAACGGATGACTGGTGGACCGTTCACAAGCTATGTTGGAGCATAACTTGTTGCTCGCCCCCCCACCAACTTTTGTAAATAAATACGTGTCTTTGTGAATAATTGTTTAAACAATCATTATTTAATTCACCTAGTTCACAAACACGGACCACGGTAGGGAAATCTCTCTAGATCATTTTCCAAACACATTACGAGCGTTCCAGAGAAATAAGGCTGACTTATCTTACTGCCATGATAACTATTGATTTACATAAAATGGAAACAAATTTAATTAACACAATAATGATTAATTTGAAAAATGAATAGGGTCATTTACATGGATTCATTTGTTCAATACAGTAATGGTTAGTCTGAAGGTTTAAAGAAACGATTATTGGGGTTTACATGAGAGATAGATTTATGATGATTTACCGGTAAACAATTAAGGGAGCTATGCTTATACTTTGGAATTAATTTTGTGTAAACAGGTGGTCATATGAGAAAATAACAGTAGCTCAGTGTATGATTTTAGATTAGCAATGAAAGAAGATGGCAATGGTATTAAGAGTGGAACCTAAAACCTCGTGAAAGAAAATCAACAACTCTCATTTCTCAAACATGGAGTATGTAGAAGATAGGGCGCAGTTAGTGAATAAAACGGAGTTTAGAATTTTATTAGACATTTCACATTTTTAACTCTAAATTGGATGCTCAACACGGTCAATCAACGCCAATTCGTTGACTGGGCACCAAACTCAGATATTGACAAAGTTAGGCACCAAACGCGAAAGTGTACAATTTTATAGGCACCAAACTCGAAATATCCCTTATAATAATGAACTTCTAATCTTTTGAAAAGGTCATAGATTACCTATAATAAAACATGGAAAGAAGGAGATAAGGTTTGCAACCGTTAATAACTTCTCAACGATTATGGGATCTTCTTTAAGCTAGATAATCATTGCAAAATTTGAATAAAATACCATAAACACAAATGACACAAGGAAGTCTGTAGGCTTCGTTAGATTTCGGAACTCTATGATCAAGACCAAATCATGAAACAGAAAGACTCCCCTTTAATAGAAAATTTTCAGAAAAATATTTCCTGCACAAATTACATGTCTAGAGGCTTGAGAGTCGAAAAAAGCTTGCATTTTGGATGCATTGACTCAAGGAATTCCCGTGACTTCGTTAGAAGTCGAAATCCTGTTTTAAAAACCAAACTATAAACTAGATAAACTCATTGTTATTATAATATTTTCTAAAAAATTATTGTGGTAAAAAATAATACATTTAAAGGCTCTACATGTTATCCAAATTGCATTTCTATGTATGTTGATTCCAAAAATAAAGAGGGGAGTCATCCTTTACATTGAAAATAAGGATCAAACACCAATTGCTAAGCGTCCAAATCCTAAAAAATTTCTTATATACTGTGGGTAACTGAAAGACAGAGGTAACAGAAAAAGAATGAGGTCATTCCCACTTCGTATGAAGAAGTTATGAACAAAATAGTCGAAAAAGAGATCACACAAAACCTTGGGGGACAAAGAGAGTTACATAAGTAGACAATATTTATAATAAGGGGTATTTTGAGTTTGGTGCCTATAAAATGGCACACCTTCGCCTTTGGTACCTAACTTTGTCGGAATTTGAGTTTGGTGTGGGTCCCAATCAAGCAGTTGACTTAACGGATGACTGGTGGACCGTTCAAAAGCTATGTTGGAGCACAACTTGTTGCTCGCCCCCCCCACCAACTTTTGTAAATAAATACGTGTCTTTGTGAATAATTGTTTAAACAATCATTATTTAATTTAACTAGTTCACAAACACGGACCACTGTAGGGAAATCTCTCTAGATCATTTTCCAAACACGTTACGAGCGTTCCAGAGAAATAAGGCTGACTTATCTTACTGCCATGATAACTATGGATTTACATAAAATGGAAACAAATTTAATTAACACAATAATGATTAATTTGAAAAATGAATAGGGTCATTTACATGGATTCATTTGTTCAATACAAAAATGGTTAGTCTGAAGGTTTAAGGAAACGATTATTGGGGTTTACATGAGAGATAGATTTTGGATGATTTACCGGTAAACAATGAAGGGAGCTATGCATATACTTTGGAATTAATTTTGTGTAAACAGGTGGTCATATGAGAAAATAACAGTAGCTTAGTGTATGATTTGAGATTAGCAATGAAAGAAGATGGCAATGGTATTAAGAGTGGAACCTAAAACCTCGTGAAAGAAAATCAACAACTCTCATTTCTCAAACATGGAGTATGTAGAAGATAGGGCGCAGTTAGTGAATAAAACGGAGTTTAGAATTTTATTAGACATTTCACATTTTTAACCCTAAATTGGATGCTCAACACGGTCAATCAACGCCAATTCGTTGACTGGGCACCAAACTCAGATATTGACAAAGTTAGGCACCAAACGCGAAAGTGTACAATTTTATAGGCATCAAACTCGAAATATCCCTTATAATAATGAACTTCTAATCTTTTGAAAAGGTCATAGATTACCTATAATAAAACATGGAAAGAAGGAGATAAGGTTTACAACCGTTAATAACTTCTCAACGATTATGGGATCTTCTTTAAGCTAGATAATCATTGCAAAATTTGAATAAAATACCATAAACACAAATGACTCAAGGAAGTCCGTAGGCTTCGTTAGATTTCGGAACTCTATGATCAAGACCAAATCATGAAACAGAAAGACTCCCCTTTAATAGAAAATTTTCAGAAAAATATTTCCTGCACAAATTACATGTCTAGAGGCTTGAGAGTCGAAAAAAGCTTGCATTTTGGATGCATTGACTCAAGGAATTCCCGTGACTTTGTTAGAAGTCGAAATCCTGTTTTTAAAACCAAACTATAAACTAGATAAACTCATTGTTATTATAATATTTTCTAAAAAATTATTGTGATAAAAAATAATACATTTAAAGGCTCTACATGTTATCCAAATTGCATTTCTATGTATGTTGATTCCAAAAATAAAGAGGGGAGTCATCCTTTACATTGAAAATAAGGATCAAACACCAATTGCTAAGCGTCCAAATCCTAAAAATTTTCTTATATACTGTGGGTAACTGAAAGACAGAGGTAACAGAAAAAGAATGAGGTCATTCCCACTTCGTATGCAGAAGTTATGAGCAAAATAGTCGAAAAAGAGATTACACAAAACCTTGGGGGACAAAGAGAGTTACATAAGTAGACAATATTTATAATAAGGGGTATTTTGAGTTTGGAGCCTATAAAATGGCACACCTTCGCCTTTGGTACCTAACTTTGTCGGAATTTGAGTTTGGTGTGGGTCCCAATCAAGCAGTTGACTTAACGGATGACTGGTGGACCGTTCACAAGCTATGTTGGAGCACAACTTGTTGCTCGCCCCCCCACCAACTTTTGTAAATAAATACGTGTCTTTGTGAATAATTGTTTAAACAATCATTATTTAATTCAACTAGTTCACAAACACGGACCACTGTAGGGAAATCTCTCTAGATCATTTTCCAAACACGTTACGAGCGTTCCAGAGAAATAAGGCTGACTTATCTTACTGCCATGATAACTATGGATTTACATAAAATGGAAACAAATTTAATTAACACAATAATGATTAATTTGAAAAATGAATAGGGTCATTTACATGGATTCATTTGTTCAATACAATAATGGTTAGTCTGAAGGTTTAAGGAAACGATTATTGGGGTTTACATGAGAGATAGATTTTGGATGATTTACCGGTAAACAATGAAGGGAGCTATGCTTATACTTTGGAATTAATTTTGTGTAAACAGGTGCTCATATGAGAAAATAACAGTAGCTCAGTGTATGATTTGAGATTAGCAATGAAAGAAGATGGCAATGGTATTAAGAGTGGAACCTAAAACCTCGTGAAAGAAAATCAACAACTCTCATTTCTCAAACATGGAGTATGTAGAAGATAGGGCGCAGTTAGTGAATAAAACGGAGTTTAGAATTTTATTAGACATTTCACATTTTTAACTCTAAATTGGATGGTCAACACGGTCAATCAACGCCAATTCGTTGACTGGGCACCAAACTCAGATATTGACAAAGTTAGGCACCGAACGCGAAAGTGTACAATTTTATAGGCACCAAACTCGAAATATCCCTTCTAATAATGAACTTCTAATCTTTTGAAAAGGTCATAGATTACCTATAATAAAACATGGAAAGAAGGAGATAAGGTTTGAAACCGTTAATAACTTCTCAACGATTATGGGATCTTCTTTAAGCTAGATAATCATTGCAAAATTTGAATAAAATACCATAAACACAAATCACTCAAGGAAGTCCGCAGGCTTCGTTAGATGTCGGAACTCTATGATCAAGACCAAATCATGAAACAGAAAGACTCCCCTTTAATAGAAAATTTTCAGAAAAATATTTCCTGCACAAATTACATGTCTAGAGGCTTGAGAGTCGAAAAAAGCTTGCATTTTGGATGCATTGACTCAAGGAATTCCAGTGACTTCGTTAGAAGTCGAAATCCTGTTTTTAAAACCAAACTATAAACTAGATAAACTCATTTTTATTATAATATTTTCTAAAAAATTATTGTGGTAAAAAATAATACATTTAAAGGCTCTACATGTTATCCAAATTGCATTTCTACGTATGTTGATTCCAAAAATAAAGAGTGGAGTCATCCTTTACATTGAAAATAAGGATCAAACACCAATTGCTAAGCGTCCAAATCCTAAAAAATTTCCTATATACTGTGGGTAACTGAAAGACAGAGGTAATAGAAAAAGAATGAGGTCATTCCCACTTCGTATGAAGAAGTTATGAACAAAATAGTCGAAAAAGAGATTACACAAAACCTTGGGGGACAAAGAGAGTTACATAAGTAGACAATATTTATAATAAGGGGTATTTTGAGTTTGGTGCCTATAAAATGGCACACCTTCGCCTTTGGTACCTAACTTTGTCGGAATTTGAGTTTGGTGTGGGTCCCAATCAAGCAGTTGACTTAACGGATGACTGGTTGACCGTTCACAAGCTATGTTGGAGCACAACTTGTTGCTCGCCCCCCACCAACTTTTGTAAATAAATACGTGTCTTTGTGAATAATTGTTTAAACAATCATTATTTAATTCAACTAGTTCACAAACACGGACCACTGTAGGGAAATCTCTCTAGATCATTTTCCAAACACGTTACGAGCGTTCCAGAGAAATAAGGCTGACTTATCTTACTGCCATGATAACTATGGATTTACATAAAATGGAAACAAATTTAATTAACACAATAATGATTAATTTGAAAAATGAATAGGGTCATTTACATGGATTCATTTGTTCAATACAATAATGGTTAGTCTGAAGGTTTAAGGAAACGATTATTGGGGTTTACATGAGAGATAGATTTTGGATGATTTACCGGTAAACAATGAAGGGAGCTATGCTTATACATTGGAATTAATTTTGTGTAAACAGGTGTTCATATGAGAAAATAACAGTAGCTCAGTGTATGATTTGAGATTAGCAATGAAAGAAGATGGCAATGGTATTAAGAGTGGAACCTAAAACCTCGTGAATGAAAATCAACAACTCTCATTTCTCAAACATGGAGTATGTAGAAGATACGGCGCAATTAGTGAATAAAACGGAGTTTAGAATTTTATTAGACATTTCACATTTTTTAACTCTAAATTGGATGGTCAACACGGTCAATAAACGCCAATTCGTTGACTGGGCACCAAACTCAGATATTGACAAAGTTAGGCACCAAACGCGAAAGCGTACCATTTTATAGGCACCAAACTCGAAATATCCCTTCTAATAATGAACTTCTAGTCTTTTTAAAAGGTCATAGATTACCTATAATAAAACATGGAAAGAAGGAGATAAGGTTTGCAACCGTTAATAACTTCTCAACGATTATGGGATCTTCTTTAAGCTAGATAATCTCTGCAAAATTTGAAAAAAAATATCATAAACACAAATGACTCAAGGAAGTCCGCAGGCTTCGTTAGATGTCGGAACTCTATGATCAAGACCAAATCATGAAACAGAAAGACTCTCCTTTAAAAGAAAATTTTCAGAAAAATATTTCCTGCACAAATTACATGTCTAGAGCCTTGAGAGTCGAAAAAAGCTTGCCTTTTTGATGCGTTGACTCAAGGAAGTCCAGTGACTTCGTTAGAAGTCGAAATCCTTTTTTTAAAACCAAACTATAAACTAGATAAACTCATTTTTATTATAATATTTTCTAAGAAATTATTGTGGTAAAAAATAATACATTTAAAGGCTCTACATGTTATCCAAATTGCATTTCTACGTATGTTGATTCCAAAAATAAAGAGGGAAGTCATCTTTTACATTGAAAATAAGGATGAAACACCAATTTTTAAGCGTCCAAAACCTTAATTTTTTCCTGTATACTGTGGGGAACTGAAAGACAGAGGTAACAGAAAAAGAATGAGGTCATTCCCACTTCGTATGAAGATGTTATGAGCAAAATAGTCGAAAAAGAGATTACACAAAACCTTGGGGGACAAAGAGAGTTACATAAGTAGACAATATTTATAATAAGGGGTATTTTGAGTTCGGTGCCTATAAAATGGAACACTTTTTCCTTTGGTACCTAACTTTGTCGGAATTTGAGTTTGGTGTGGGTCCCAATCAAGCAGTTGACTTAACGGATGGCTGTTGGACCGTTCACAAGCTATGTTGGAGCACAACTTGTTGCTCGCCCCCCCGCCAACTTTTGTAAATAAATACGTGTCTTTGTGAATAATTGTTTAAACAATCATTATTTAATTTAACTAGTTCACAAACACGGACCACGGTAGGGAAATCTCTCTAGATCATTTTCCAAACTCGTTACGAGCGTTCAAGAGAAATAAGGCTGACTTATCTTACTGCCATGATAACTATGGATTTACATAAAATGGAAACAAATTTAATTAACACAATAATGATTAATTTGAAAAATGAATAGGGTCATTTACATGGATTCATTTGTTCAATACAATAATGGTTAGTCTGAAGGTTTAAGGAAACGATTATTGGGGTTTACATGAGAGATAGATTTTGGATGATTTACCGGTAAACAATGAAGGGAGATATGCTTATACTTTGGAATTAATTTTGTGTAAACAGGTGGTCATATGAGAAAATAACTGTAGCTCAGTGTATGATTTGAGATTAGCAATGAAAGAAGATGGCAATGGTATTAATAGTGGAACCTAAAGCCTCGTGAATGAAAATCAACAAAGCTCATTTCTCAAACATGGAGTATGTAGAAGATAGGGCGCAGTAAGTGAATAAAACAAAGTTTAGAATTTTATTAGACATTTCACATTTTTAACTGTAAATTGGATGGTCAACACGGTCAATCAACGCCAATTCGTTGATTGGGCACCAAAATAAGATATTGACAAAGTTAGGCACCAAACGCGAAAGTGTACCATTTTATAGGCACCAAACTCGAAATATCCCTTCTAATAATGAACTTCTAATCTTTTAAAAAGGTCATAGATTACCTATAATAAAACATGGAAAGAAGGAGATAAGGTTTGCAACCGTTAATAACTTCTCAACGATTATGGGATCTTCTTTAAGCTAGATAATCATTGCAAAATTTGAATAAAATACCATAAACACAAATGACTCAAGGAAGTCCGCAGGCTTCATTAGATGTCGGAACTCTATGATCAAGACTAAATCATGAAACAGAAAGACTCCCCTTTAATAGAAAATTTTCGGAAAAAATATTTCCTGCACAAATTACATGTCTAGAGGCTTGAGAGTCGAAAAAAGCTTGCATTTTGGATGCATTGACTCCAGGAAGTCCAGTGACTTCGTTGGAAGTCGAAATCCTTTTTTTAAAACCAAACTATAAACTAGATAATTTCATTTTTATTATAATATTTTCTAGAAAATGATTGTGGTAAAAAATAATACATTTAGAGGCTCTACATGTTATCCAAATTGCATTTCTAGGTATGTTGATTCCAAAAATAAAGAGGGAAGTCATCCTTTACATTGAAAATAAGGATGAAACACCAATTGGTAAGTGTTCAAATCCTAAGAAAATTCCTGTATACTGTGGGGAACTGAAAGACAGAGGTATCAGAAAAAGAATGAGGTCATTCCCACTTCGTATGAAGATGTTATGAGAAAAATAGTCGAAAAAGAGATTACACAAAACCTTGGGGGACAAAGAGAGTTACATAAAAAGACAATATTTATAATAAGGGGTATTTTGAGTTTGGTGCCTATAAAATGACACACTTTTGCCTTTGGTACCTAACTTTTTCGGAATTTGAGTTTGGTGAGGGTCCCAATCAAGCAGTTGACTTAACGAATGACTGGTGGACCGTTCACAAGTTGTGTTGGAGCATAACTTGTTGCTCGCCTCCCACCAACTTTTGTAAATAAATACGTGTCTTTTTGAATAATTGTTTAAACAATCATTATTTAATTTAACTAGTTCACTAACACGGACCACGGTAGGGAAATCTCTCTAGATCATTTTCCAAACACGTTACGAGCGTTCCAGAGAAATAAGGCTGACTTATCTTACTTCCATGATAACTATGGATTTACATAAAATGGAAACAAATTTAATTAACACAATAATGATTAATTTGAAAAATGAATAGGGTCATTTACATGGATTTATTTGTTCAATACTATAATAGTTAGTCTGATGGTTTAAGGAAACGATTATTGGGGTTTACATGAGAGATGGATTTTTGATGATTTACGAGTAAACAATGAAGGGAGCTATGCTTATACGTTGGAATTAATTTTGTGTAAACAGGTGGTCATATGAGAAAATAACAGTAGCTCAGTGTATGATTTGAGATTAGCAATGAAAGAAGATGGCAATGGTATTAATAGTGGAACCTAAAACCTCGTGAATGAAAATCAACAACTCTCATTTCTCAAACATGGAGTATGTAGAAGATAAGGCGCAGTTAGTGAATAAAACGGAGTTTAGTATTTGATTAGACATTTCACATTTTTAACTCTAAATTGGATGGTCAACATGGTCAATCAACGCCAATTCGTTGACTGGGCACCAAACTCAGATATTGACAAAGTTAGGCACCAAACGCGAAAGTGTACAATTTTATAGGCACCAAACTCGAAATATCCCTTATAATAATGAACTTCTAATCTTTTGAAAAGGTCATAGATTACCTATAATAAAACATGGAAAGAAGGAGATAAGGTTTGCAACCGTTAATAACTTCTCAACGATTATGGGATCTTCTTTAAGCTAGATAATCATTGCAAAATTTGAATAAAATACCATAAACACAAATGACTCAAGGAAGTCCGTAGGCTTCGTTAGATTTTGGAACTCTATGATCAAGACCAAATCATGAAACAGAAAGACTCCCCTTTAATAGAAAATTTTCAGAAAAATATTTCCTGCACAAATTACATGTCTAGAGGCTTGAGAGTCGAAAAAAGCTTGCATTTTGGATGCATTGACTCAAGGAATTCCCGTGACTTCGTTAGAAGTCGAAATCCTGTTTTTAAAACCAAACTATAAACTAGAAAAACTCATTGTTATTATAATATTTTCTAATAAATTATTGTGGTAAAAAATAATACATTTAAAGGCTCTACATGTTATCCAAATTGCATTTCTATATATGTTGATTCCAAAAATACAGAGGGGAGTCATCCTTTACATTGAAAATAAGGATCAAACACCAATTGATAAGCGTCCAAATCCTAAAATTTTTCTTATATACTGTGGGTAACTGAAAGACAGAGGTAACAGAAAAAGAATGAGGTCATTCCCACTTCGTATGCAGAAGTTATGAGCAAAATAGTCGAAAAAGAGATTACACAAAACCTTGGGGGACAAAGAGAGCTACATAAGTAGACAATATTTATAATAAGGGTTATTTTGAGTTTGGAGCCTATAAAATGGCACACCTTCGCCTTTGGTACCTAACTTTGTCGGAATTTGAGTTTGGTGTGGGTCCCAATCAAGCAGTTGACTTAACGGATGACTGGTGGACCGTTCACAAGCTATGTTAGAGCACAACTTGTTGCTCGCCCCCCCCCCCC
>NW_020621270.1:1205755-1263015 GCF_003573695.1 Papaver somniferum | reverse complement strand
TTCTCAACGATTATGGGATCTTCTTTAAGCTAGATAATCTCTGCAAAATTTGAAAAAAATATCATAAACACAAATGACTCAAGGAAGTCCGCAGGCTTCGTTAGATGTCGGAACTCTATGATCAAGACCAAATCATGAAACAGAAAGACTCCCCTTTAAAAGAAAATTTTCAGAAAAATATTTCCTGCACAAATTACATGTCTAGAGCCTTGAGAGTCGAAAAAAGCTTGCCTTTTTGATGCGTTGACTCAAGGAAGTCCAGTGACTTCGTTAGAAGTCGAAATCCTTTTTTTAAAACCAAACTATAAACTAGATAAACTCATTTTTATTATAATATTTTCTAAAAAATTATTGTGGTAAAAAATAATACATTTAAAGGCTCTACATGTTATCCAAATTGCATTTCTACGTATGTTGATTCCAAAAATAAAGAGGGAAGTCATCTTTTACATTGAAAATAAGGATGAAACACCAATTTTTAAGCGTCCAAAACCTTAATTTTTTTCCTGTATACTGTGGGGAACTGAAAGACAGAGGTAACAGAAAAAGAATGAGGTCATTCCCACTTCGTATGAAGATGTTATGAGCAAAATAGTCGAAAAAGAGATTACACAAAACCTTGGGGGACAAAGAGAGTTACATAAGTAGACAATATTTATAATAAGGGGTATTTTGAGTTTGGTGCCTATAAAATGGAACACCTTTTCCTTTGGTACATAACTTTGTTGGAATTTGAGTTTGGTGTGGGTCCCAATCAAGCAGTTGACTTAACGGATGGCTGTTGGACCGTTCACAAGCTATGTTGGAGCACAACTTGTTGCTCGCCCCCCCGCCAACTTTTGTAAATACATACGTGTCTTTGTGAATAATTGTTTAAACAATCATTATTTAATTTAACTAGTTCACAAACACGGACCACGGTAGGGAAATCTCTCTAGATCATTTTTCAAACACGTTACGAGCGTTCCAGAGAAATAAGGCTGATTTATCTCCATGATAACTATGGATTTAAATAAAATGGAAACAAATTTAATTAACACAATAATGATTAATTTGAAAAATGAATAGGGTCATTTACATGGATTCATTTGTTCAATACAATAATGGTTAGTCTGAAGGTTTAAGGAAACGATTATTGGGGTTTACATGAGAGATAGATTTTGGATGATTTACCGATAAACAATGAAGGGAGCTATGCTTATACATTGGAATTAATTTTGTGTAAACAGGTGTTCATATGAGAAAATAACAGTAGCTCAGTGTATAATTTGAGATTAGCAATGAAAGAAGATGGCAATGGTATTAAGAGAGGAACCTAAAACCTCGTGAATGAAAATCAACAACTCTCATTTCTCAAACATGGAGTATGTAGAAGATACGGCGCAATTAGTGAATAAAACGGAGTTTAGAATTTTATTAGACATTTCACATTTTTTAACTCTAAATTGGATGGTCAACACGGTCAATAAACGCCAATTCGTTGACTGGGCACCAAACTCAGATATTGACAAAGTTAGGCACCAAACGCGAAAGTGTACCATTTGATAGGCACCAAACTCGAAATATCCCTTCTAATAATGAACTTCTAATCTTTTAAAAAGGTCATAGATTACCTATAATAAAACATGGAAAGAAGGAGATAAGGTTTGCAACCGTTAATAACTTCTCAACGATTATGGGATCTTCGTTAAGCTAGATAATCATTGCAAAATTTGAATAAAATACCATAAACACAAATGACTCAAGGAAGTCCGCAGGCTTCATTTGATGTCGGAACTCTATGATCAAGACCAAATCATGAAACAGAAAGACTCCCCTTTAATAGAAAATTTTCGGAAAAAATATTTCCTGCACAAATTACATGTCTAGAGGCTTGAGAGTCGAAAAAATCTTGCATTTTGGATGCATTGACTCCAGGAAGTCCAGTGACTTCGTTGGAAGTCGAAATCCTTTTTTTAAAACCAAACTATAAACTAGATAATTTCATTTTTATTATAATATTTTCTAAAAAATGATTGTGGTAAAAAATAATACATTTAGAGGCTCTACATGTTATCCAAATTGCATTTCTAGGTATGTTGATTCCAAAAATAAAGAGGGAAGTCATCCTTTACATTGAAAATAAGGATGAAACACCAATTGGTAAGTGTTCAAATCCTAAAAAAATTCCTGTATACTGTGGGGAACTGAAAGACAGAGGTATCAGAAAAAGAATGAGGTCATTCCCACTTCGTATGAACAAGTTATGAGAAAAATAGTCGAAAAAGAGATTACACAAAACCTTGGGGGACAAAGAGAGTTACATAAAAAGACAATATTTATAATAAGGGGTATTTTGAGTTTGGTGCCTATAAAATGGCACACCTTTGCCTTTGGTACCTAACTTTTTCGGAATTTGAGTTTGGTGTGGGTCCCAATCAAGCAGTTGACTTAACGAATGACTGGTGGACCGTTCACAAGTTGTGTTGGAGCATAACTTGTTGCTCGCCCCCACCAACTTTTGTAAATAAATACGTGTCTTTGTGAATAATTTTTTAAACAATCATTATTTAATTTAACTAGTTCACTAACACGGACCACGGTAGGGAAATCTCTCTAGATCATTTTCCAAACACGTTACGAGCGTTCCAGAGAAATAAGGCTGACTTATCTTACTTCCATGATAACTATGGATTTACATAAAATGGAAACAAATTTAATTAACACAATAATAATTAATTTGAAAAATGAATAGGGTCATTTACATGGATTCATTTGTTCAATACTATAATAGTTAGTCTGATGGTTTAAGGAAACGATTATTGGGGTTTACATGAGAGATGGATTTTTGATGATTTACGAGTAAACAATGAAGGGAGCTATGCTTATACGTTGGAATTAATTTTGTGTAAACAGGTGGTCATATGAGAAAATAACAGTAGCTCAGTGTATGATTTGAGATTAGCAATGAAAGAAGATGGCAATGGTATTAATAGTGGAACCTAAAACCTCGTGAATGAAAATCAACAACTCTCATTTCTCAAACATGGAGTATGTAGAAGATAAGGCGCAGTTAGTGAATAAAACGGAGTTTAGTATTTGATTAGACATTTCATATTTTTAACTCTAAATTGGATGGTCAACACGGTCAATCAACGCCAATTCGTTGACTGGGCACCAAACTCAGATATTGACAAAGTTAGGCACCAAACGCGAAAGTGTACCATTTTATAGGCACCAAACTCGAAATATCCCTTCTAATAATGAACTTCTAATGTTTTTAAAAGGTCATAGATTACCTATAATAAAACACGGAAAGAAGGAGATAAGGTTTGCAACCGTTAATAACTTCTCAACGATTATGGGATCTTCTTTAAGCTAGATAATCATTGCAAAATTTGAATAAAATACCATAAACACAAATGACTCAAGGAAGTCCGCAGGCTTCGTTAGATGTCGGAACTCTATGATCAAGACCAAATCATGAAACATAAAGACTCCCCTTTAATAAAAAAAATTCGGAAAAAATATTTCCTGCACAAATTACATGTCTAGTGGTGTGAGAATCGAAAAAAGCTTGCATTTTGGATACATTGACTCAAGGAAGTCCGATGACTTCTTTAGAAATCAAAATCCTTTTTTTAAAACCAAACTATAAACTAGATAAACTCATTTTTGTAATAAAATTTTCTAAAAAATGATTGTGGTAAAAAAGAATACATTCAAAGGCTCTACATGTTATCCAAATTGCATTTCTACGTATGTTGATTCCAAAAATAAAGAGGGAAGTCATCCTTTACATTGAAAATAAGGATGAAACACCAATTGCTAAGCGTCCAAATCCTAAAAGTTTTCCTGTAAACTGTGGGAAACTGAAAGACAGAGGTAACAGAAAAAGAATGAGGTCATTCCTACTTCGTATGAAGAAGTTATGAGCAAAATAGTCGAAAAAGAGATTACACAAAACCTTGGGGGACAAAGAGAGTTATATAAGTAGACAATATTTATAATAAGGGGTATTTTGAGTTTGGTGCCTATAAAATGGCACACCTTTTCCTTTGGTACCTAACTTTGTCGGAATTTGATTTTTGTGTGGGTCCCAACCAAGCAGTTGACTTAACGGATGACTGGTGGACCGTTCACAAGCTGTGTTGGAGCACAACTTGTTGCTCGGCCCCCGCCAACTTTTGTAAATGAATACATGTCTTTGTGAATAATTGTTTAAACAATCATTATTTAATTTAACTAGTTCACTAACACGGACCACGGTAGGGAAATCTCTCTAGATCATTTTCCAAACATGTTACGAGCGTTCCGGAGAAATAAGGCTGACTTATCTTACTGCCATGATAACTATAGATTTACATAAAATGGAAACAAATTTAATTAACACAATAATGATTAATTTGAAAAATGAATAGGGTCATTTACAAGGAATCATTTGTTCAATACAATAATGGTTAGTCTGAAGGTTTAAGGAAACGATTATTGGGGTTTACATGAGAGATAGATTTTGGATGATTTACCGGTAAACAATGAAGGGAGCTATGCTTATACGTTGGAATTAATTTTTTGTAAACAGGTGTTCATATGAGAAAATAACAGTAGATCAGTGTATGATTTGAGATTAGCAATGAAAGAAGATGGCAATGGTATCAATAGTGGAACCTAAAACCTCGTGAATGAAAATCAACAACTCTCATTTCTCAAAAATGGAGTATGTAGAAGATAAGGCGCAGTTAGTGAATAAAACGGAGTTTAGAATTTTATTAGATATTTCACATTTTTTACTCTAAATTGGATGGTCAACACGGTCAATCAACGCCTATTCGTTGACTGGGCATTAAACTAGGATATTTACAAAGTTAGGCACCAAACACGAAAGTGTACCATTTTATAGGCACCAAACTCGAAATATCCCTTCTAATAATGAACTTCTAATCTTTTAAAGAGATCATAGATTACCTATAATAAAACAAGGAAAGAAGGAGATAAGGTTTGCAACCGTTAATAACTTCTCAACGATTCTAGGATCTTCTTTAAGCTAGATAATCATTGAAAAATTTGAATAAAATACCATAAACACAAATGACTCAAGGAAGTCCGCAGGCTTCGTTAGATGTCGGAACTCTATGATCAAGACCAAATCATGAAACAGAATGACTCCCTTTTAATAGAAAATTTTCAGAAAAAATATTTCGTGCACAAATTACATGTCTAGAGGCTTGAGAGTCGAAAAAAGCTTGCATTTTGGATGCATTGACTCAAGGAAGTCCAGTGACTTCGTTAGAATTCGAAATCCTTTTTTTTTTAAAACAACAATAAACTAGATAAACTCAGTTTTATTATAAAATTTTCTAAAGAATAAATGTGGTAAAAAAGAATACACTTAAAAAAAGGCTCTACATGTTATGCAAATTGCATTTCTACATATGTTGATTCCAAAAATAAAGAGGGAAGTCATACTTTACATTGAAAATAAGGATGCAACACCAATTGTTAACCGTCCAAATCCTAAAAAATTTCTTGTATACTGTGGGGAACTGAAAGACATAGGTAACAAAAAAAATGAGGTCATTCCCACTTCGTATGAAGAAGTTATGAGCAAAATAGTCGAAAAGGAGATTACACAAAACCTTAGGGGACAAAGAGAGTTATATAAGTAGACAATATTTGTAATAAGGGATATTTTGAGTTTGGTGCCTATAAAATGGCACACCTTTGCTTTTGGTACCTAACTTTGTCAGAAATTGAGTTTGGTGAGTATCCCAATCAAGCAGTTGATTTATCGGATGACTGGTTGACCGTTCACAAGCTGTGTTGGAGCATAAATTGTTGCTCGGCCCCCTTCCAACTTTTGTAAATAAATACGTGTCTTTGACAATAATTTTCTAAACAATAGTTATTTAATTTAACTATTTCACTAATACGGATCACATTAGGGAAATCTTTCTAAGATATTTACAAACACGTTACGAGCGTTCCAGAGAAATAAGGCTGACATAATCTGATTTCCATGGTAACTATGGATTTACAGAAAATGGAAAAAAATTTAATTAATACAATAATGATTAATATTAAAAATGAATAGAGTAATTTACATGGATTCATTTGTTAAATACAATAATGGTTAGTTTGAAGGTTTAAGGAAACGATTATTGTGGTTTACATGAGAGATAGATTTTGGATGATTTACGGGTAAAAAATGAAGGGAGCTACGCTTATAATTTGGATTTAATTTTTTGTAAACTAATGGTCATATGAGAAAATAACAGTAGCTTAGTGTATGATTTGAGATTATCAATGAAAGTAGATGGTGATGTGATGAGTGCCAAATATTGTATATATTTATCCCTTTATGTTGGCATTTTAACTCATCTTTTGTGCATTAATTCTACATTTTATCCCATATTCTGTATTTTCATTGTTTTCAAGAATAAATATTTTTATTAATTAATTTTGCATTTTTAGGTAGTAAATAAAGTTCGGATGAGTCGCGGAGCGAAAAGAGCAGAAAAGTAGTGAAAAGCCGGGAGAAATTACGCAAGGAAGCCGCGAAGAATGGTGCGCACAACCCTTTTGTTCCTTTTGTATATATTTTGCTAATCCAATATGATCTCGGCTGAAATATGTTGGATTTTTGCCTTAAATAACGGAGTTTTAATTCTGCTTTCGCCGAAATCGGGTATTCTCTCTCCTTTTACTCTACTCAGCATGTCCCTTTCCATATGTTGCATTTTAATTCTTTCCATATTTTGAAACATTGAGGACAATGTTTAGTTTAGGTTTGGGGGTATAGAGTAGATACCACGATAATATGCTATAATTAAAAACGAACTCCTTCTTCTTTTTGAAAAAATTGAAAAATTCAACAAAAAAAAAATTAAAAAAATCAAAATTCAATAAAAAAATTAAAAAATGAAAAATCATAAAAAATGGAGCTCATTTACCTTGAAATGTTGACTCTTGTGCAAATATGTATTATTATTAGGAGTCTTAGTCTAGATATTTAGGCACCCTGATTCTAGCACAATTCACATGGTGATAAGAAATTTGCACGCGCACGATCTACCAATACATGTATGGCCTCGATCTTCAAGGTGTTGGATAGGAAGTTACGATTGCCAATCACTTTAGAATACTGAACGAAACTTGACTAGCTTGTTCTTTGGTTGGTTGGGATAGAAGGTGGAGGTTACATTAAGAAAGACAACCATCGAATTTAACTGGGTGCATCAAAAAGGGCTACCTCTTGCAAGTGTCATGTAATTTTTTCTGTTTCTTTTTGTTATCTATCAAAAGTGTTTCCTTATTCAAAAAAAAAAAAAAAAAAACGATGTATATATTCAGAAAAAAATCAGAAAAATACAAAAAAATCAAGTATTGTTCAATTCCATCCTCTCTTGTTCCAAAAATAAAATAGTCAATGTAAATAAGAGTCATGTAAAGAGTTATTTTGTTGTTTTATTGTAATAAGCAAGGAAGGGTGTATGCCATTGATGTACAACGCGAGTAATTGTGAAATACCTCCAACTCATTCACAATTCTCGTAAAGTCCGGACAGCTAGCTAGATTTCGACCTCAGTTCGTAGCCTGAGAAACTATCTCTTGGTGATTAGTAGTCATGACTTCAGATCTTTCTTTACACATGTGTAGATACACTTTACACTCTTATCACATGTCTTTTTTTGTTATCAGTGCTAGGATTGTGCCTTCGATAGCTAGATTGACATCTCCATTTTGCTGTGAGCTTAACTGTTTTGCACATGTCACATTTGATGGAATCTGAGCTCATATTTTGTCCTTAGGTTTTGTAGGCACACCTCTGGTAAACCTTCACGAGACTTCAACTCGTCCACTAGGGACACTTAGTGGTTTAAAAGGCTTAGTGCATACGCTAAATGCATTCGAGAGACCAGCGACAGTGGTATAGTTAGGATTTCCTTAGTTTTGTTTTACTTGAGGACAAGTAAAATTCAGGTTTGGGGGTATTTGATGAGTGCCAAATATTGTATATATTTATCCCTTTATGTTGGCATTTTAACTCATCTTTTGTGCATTAATTCTACATTTTATCCCATATTCTGTATTTTCATTGTTTTCAAGAATAAATATTTTTATTAATTAATTTTGCATTTTTAGGTAGTAAATAAAGTTCGGATGAGTCGCGGAGCGAAAAGAGCAGAAAAGTAGTGAAAAGCCGGGAGAAATTACGCAAGGAAGCCGCGAAGAATGGTGCGCACAACCTCATTTTCTACACACAAAAGCGCCTCCGTTCTCAGCCATCAGATCAGTTCTCAGAAGCATCCGACGGTCGCTCCTTCATAGAGCATCAAAATCTGAAGTCTCTGCCAAGCACCACAACGCTGAAATTCCAAGCCTTCAGATTAGATGGTAGTTGAATCCAACGGTCGCTTTCTTGCTGTGCATCAAAGTTTGATATCTCCGCCTTACACTACAACACCTAACCCCATCTAGAGCCGTTAATTTTGTTGTATTATATAATCCAGCGGTCGCTACAAGCTTCACTTCATCTCACCGTCCGATTGATCTTTCATCTCCCTATCCCACGGCTCAGCGTCGCAGATCATCAAACTCGATACACTCGCCTCACACCCTAGCGACCGAGCACCTACACCTCAAACAAACGCACCCTTCCCTTTCTCCATCGAACCACCTCCTCCATCACCCCCTCTGCAGAACCGCCATGCCCCGTACCACCACCATGTCCGTCTCCATCACCACCACCTCACCCCAAATCACTCCACTAATTTCTCCCCAACTCTATTCTACCTAAACCCATCACGTACCATCTCTTTAATCATCATTTACAACCTCAATTTCTCATCTCTCTGCCTGAAACCCTAGGTGAGAAATTGGTGATATAAATGATGATTAAAGCATCAATTGGAGCTCGAGAGGAACGAGAAGAAGCAGGAGAAGAGTGGGTCGACGAGATGGAGCGAGTATCTCATCAACAGTAGCTGCAGCTGTTACTGCAACTCTGTTGCTGCTGCACTACTGTGCATTTTCCATTGCTTGCCCCTGCAGCACTTGTGCTGTATTGCTCTTGTGCACTGCTTGTGCTTCACTGCTGTTTCCCCTGCTGCAGCTCTGTTGCACTGCATTGCTGTGCATTTTCTGTGCTGCTGCCACTTCTCCTGGTGTGCTGCTACTGGTGCCTGCTGCACTGCTACTTGCCTCTCTGCAGCTGCTGCTGCCAATCATCTTTCTCTGAGCTCTTGCACTTCTGCTGCTGTGCATTGCCTCCCTTCCACTGCTGCTGCCTTCCATGGCCAAGCCAAAGACTGCTGCTTCAACTGAGCCCAAAAGCTCAGTTCACTCTCAATCCTTTGAATTCCATAGTAAGCCCAAAGCCTAACTCAGTAACCAAGCCCAGAGCATAACTTGGGCTCATCAGCAGACCAAAATCAAAGCCCAGTTGTTTAAGACCAAAGCCCAAACTCATTAAGGCCCAATCCAACTTAACTGTGGGCTTAATCAAAAGCCTAAGTTTAAGGCCAAAGCCCATTTGCACTTCAAAGACAAACTGAGCCCATGCTCAGTTCATTTTAACAAGCCCATTAGCACTTTAAGCCCAACACTTCCAAAGGGCTTCTAAGCCCAAAGCAAATTTAGGAACCCAATTAGCTAAGACACATTTCCGAAACACACCCGATCTCTGTGGATCGACCCGTACTTGCACGAGCTACAACTGACGACCGTGCACTTGCGGTTATAATTTGTAGGACCTTTTAGATGCCTACCAAGTTTTTGGCGCCGTTGCCGGGGATTGGTGCTGTGTTTTATCTGTGTTTTTCTTAGCTATTTTGTATTTCATTTCATAGCATTTGCATCTGCATCTGCTTCATTTCATTTGCTGTTGGACCTGCTGATTCTGAACCTGTTTTTCCTCTGCTGGGACGCCACCAAGGAAAAGAACCAAAACCCAACTGGGTTTTTGCAACAATATCAGAGCAGCTGGGCTGTGCTAAAAAGGTAAGCCTAAACCCATTCAATTGAGAGAACCCAACCTGTGGGCTTCCAAATTTATTTAATTGTGGGCTTGTAATAATTAACCCAATTTTTTGGGCTTTTTATTTTTCTATTTTGGGTTTGTAATAATTTATTTTTGGGCTTGTTGTTTAATTTGTGGGCTTGTATTTATTTTGTGTGGGCTTGTTTAAATTCTTCCATTGGACTTGTATTTTGGACTCTGGGTTTAAACCCAGCTGAGCTTATAACTGATTGTGGACTTGCTTCCACTCAAGAGTGGACCTCGAAACCAAAGTTTTAAAACAAACGTCGGGCCTTAACCAACTGGGCCAAATTAAACTTTCAAAATTAAAACTTGGATTTTCGTAGGCCGCAGCTTCCATTCCATTAGAGGACCAACAGTGGGCGTGCTCCCATTTCAAAAACCAAATTTTATTTTCTTTATTTTCTTTCTTTCTTAAAAAAAAAAAAAAAAAAAAAAATACACCAAAATTTTCTTTTGCTCCCAATTTCAAAAACCAAAAATTTCTCCCATAAAAACCAAAGTTTTCCAAATGTCTCCCGACAAAACCAAATTTTTCCCAAAAAGTCCAATCCCATTAAAAACCAAATTTTCTTAGTTAAAATTCCTTTTGTATATATTTTGTGCTCATCCATTGTGACTCCGAATATGTTGGAGTTTTGCCTTGAATAACGGAGTTTTAATTCTGCTTTCGCCGAAATCGGGTATTCTCTCTCCTTTTACTCTACTCAGCATGTCCCTTTCCATATGTTGCATTTTAATTCTTTCCATATTTTGAAACATTGAGGACAATGTTTAGTTTAGGTTTGGGGGTGAAAAGTAGATACTTCGATAATATGCCATAATTGAAAACAAAACTCCTTCTTCTTTTTGAAAAAATTGAAAAATTCCAAAAAAATTGACAAATCAAAATTCAAAAAAATTAAAAAATTGAAAAAAAAAAATCATAAAAAATGGAGCTCATTTACCTTGAAATGTTGACTCTTGTGCAAAAATGTATTTTTATTAGGAGTCTTAGTCTAGATATTTAGGCACCCTGATTCTAGCACAATTCACATAGTGATAAGAAATTTGCACGCGCACGATCTACCAATACATGTATGGCCTCGATCTTCAAGGTGTTGGATAGGAAGTTACGATTGCCAATCACTTTAGAATACTGAACGAAACTTGACTAGCTTGTTCTTTGGTTGGTTGGGATAGAAGGTGGAGGTTACATTAAGAAAGACAACCATCGAATTTAACTAGGTGCATCAAAAAGGGCTACCTCTTGCAAAGTGTCATGTAATCTTTTGTTTCTTTTTGTTATGTATCAAAAGTGTATCAGTGCTTTAAAAAAAAAAATACAAAAAATACAAAAAAAAAATCAAGTATTTATCAATTCCATCATCTCTTGTTCAAAAAATAAAAAGAGAGAATAGTCAATGTAAATAAGAGTCATGTAATTAGTCATCTTTTGTTGTTTCGTTGTAATAAGCAAGGAGGGTGTATGCCATTGATGTACAACGCGAGAAATTGTGAAATACCTCCAACTCATTCACAATTCTCGTAAAGTCCGGACAGCTAGCTAGATTTCGACCTCAGTTCTTAGCCTGAGAAACTATCTCTTGGTGATTAGTAGTCATGACTTCAGATCTTTCTTTACACATGTGTGGATACACTTTACACTCTTATCACATGTCCTTATTTGTTATCAGTGCTAGGATTGTGCCTTCGATAGCTAGATTGACATCTCCATTTTGCTGTGAGCTTAACTGTTTTGCACATGTCACGTTTGATGGAATCTGAGCTTATATTTTGTCCTTAGGTTTTGTAGGCACACCTCTGGTAAACCTTCACGAGACTTCAACTCGTCCACTAGGGACACTTAGTGGTTTAAAAGGCTTAGTGCATACGCTAAATGCATTCGAGAGACCAGCGACAGTGGTATAGTTAGGATTTCCTTAGTTTTGTTTTACTTGAGGACAAGTAAAATTCAGGTTTGGGGGTATTTGATGAGTGCCAAATATTGTATATATTTATCCCTTTTTGTTGGCATTTAACTCATCTTTTATGCATTAATTCTACATTTTATCCCATATTCTGTATTTTCATTGTTTTCAAGAATAAATATTTTTCTTAATTAATTTTGCATTTTTAGGTAATAAATAAAGTTCGGATGAGTCGCGGAGCGAAAAGAGCAGAAAAGTAGTGAAAAGCCGGGAGAAATTACGCAAGGAAGCCGCGAAGAATGGTGCGCACAACCTCATTTTCTACACACAAAAGCGCCTCCGTTCTCAGCCATCAGATCATCTCTCAGAAGCATCCGACGGTCGCTCCTTCATAGAGCATCAAAATCTGAAGTCTATGCCGAGCACCACAGCGCTGAAATTCCAAGCCTTCAGATTAGATGGTAGTTGAATCCAACGGTCGCTCCCTTGCTGTTCATCAACGTTTGATATCTCCGCCTTACACTACAGTACCTAACCCCATCAAGTACCGTTCATTTTGTTGTATCATATAATCCAACGGTCGATCATCGCTTGCCTCCGAATCACCGTCCGATCTACCTACCATCTTCGCATCTCGCAGCTCAGAGTCACAGAACATCAAGACTCGATGAAGCCGCCTCACACCCTATCACCCGAACCCATCCACCTAACCAAACACCCCCCTTCTCTCCCAAACCATCGAACCCTTTCTTCTCCACCAACCCCCTCTGCAGAGCCATCACCCTGCAACTGCCGCACCACCATCATCACCACCAACTCCACTGCCACCACCACTCCTCCACCATCATCACCCCATCACCCAACAACCAATACCATCTGTTCCCTTCTCCTTAGCCACCTATTTTCTCAATTTTTGCACGTTCTCTATCAGAAACCCTAGGCGTGCAAAATTGGTAAATTAGGTTGAGCTAGAGTGAAATTGAAGGCATGGAGTGATACAGGAGAGTCAGAGAAAGGATGGGTCGACGTCAATTTGACGATTAGGTGAGCTAATTTCACTGTTGGAATTTGGGGATTTTTCTATAAACCCTAATTTTATAATTTTGAGAAATTTGGGTCTGTGACTATAAATAGCCTTATGTGTGTGTTGTAATAGTTATGTTTGGATTAGCCTACATCCAGAACTTCCAAGTTCTGTTAATTTTCAATTTTCAGTTACAGCTCAATTTCAGTTCATGTTGTGTTTAATTCCTGTTATGCTTATGTCCTGTCATGTTAGTATCCTGTTAAATGTATCTTGTTATGTGCTTGTTTAATTTCATGTTTTGATTCCCATTTCATTCCTGTTGATGTTTGTTACATGTTCACTGTTGTGTTTAATGTGCTGTTACATTTGAAGGAATGCTAGGCTAGATACATCTTTGAAGCAATGAACTGATTGTGTAATGGAAGAAATCAGTGCTAAAAGCAAGCTGATTTTCTTGCCATTCCCTGTGTATGCTTAGGATGCAGTGTTGATTGTGCATTGGGAGAAACTAGTGCTTATAGCAAGCTAGTTCTCTTCCATTCTTTTAGTATACCTCCTGTTTGCCTGTATTCTGCCTAGCCTTGCTTCATTTCAGTTTCTTCACTATCCCTGCCCTTGGCCTTAGGCCTTGGTTCATTCTTGTGTTGTTTTCAGTTGCTTTTGTTTGCTGTTTTCTTGCCATTCCTTGTGCATTCTGTCACTGCTGTTGTGCACTTGCCTTGCTGCATTGCACTGCTGCATTACTATTTGCTTCCCCTGCTGCTACATTGCCTTCTCTGTCACAAGGTTGCTGCCAGGCTGCTGCTGCTGCCACTTCCCTGCTGCAGCTCCTGCACCAGACCACCACTGCTGCATTGCTCACTTCTCCTGCCAAGTCTAGTTCCTGCAGCCAAGCTCAGATCCCATCCAACTGAGCCAAAGTCCAATTCAGTGAAGCCCAAAGGCCTAGTTCAATAGCTAAGCCCAATACATTTCATCCCAAAGGCCCATCAAACTGAAACCCAATTCAGTCAACTGTGGGCTTAACCAAAGCCCAGTTGTTTAAGACCAAAGCCCAAATTCATTAAGGCCCAATCCAATTCAGGCTTAATCAAAAGCCTAAGTTTAAGGCCTAAGCCCATTTGCACTTCAAAGACCAAACTGAGCCCAAGCTCAGTTCATTTTATTGTGAACAAACCCATTAGTACTCAAGCCCAATTTAAGCCAAAAGGCTTCTAAGCCCAAAGCAAATCTAGGAACCCAAATAGCTAAAACACTTCCAAAACACACCCGATCTCTGTGGATCGACCCGTACTTGCACGAGCTACAACTGACGACCGTGCACTTGCGGTATTACTGTAGGCCCCGTTTTCATTGCTTCATTTCTATACACCTTCCGGACCTGCCAAGTTTTTGGCGCCGCTGCCGGGGATTGGTGCTGTGTTTTATCTGTGTTTTTCTTAGCTATTTTGTATTTCATTTCATAGCATTTGCATCTGCATCTGTTTCATTTCATTTGCTGTTGGACCTGCTGATTCTGAACCTGTTTTTCCTCTGCTGGGACGCCACCAAGGAAAAGAACCAAAACCCAACTGGGTTTTTGCAACAATATCAGAGCAGCTGGGCTGTGCTAAAAAGGTAAGCCTAAACCCATTCAATTGAGAGAACCCAACCTGTGGGCTTCCAAATTTATTTAATTGTGGGCTTGTAATAATTAACCCAATTTTTTGGGCTTTTTATTTTTCTATTTTGGGTTTGTAATAATTTATTTTTGGGCTTGTTGTTTAATTTGTGGGCTTGTATTTATTTTGTGTGGGCTTGTTTAAATTCTTCCATTGGACTTATATTTTGGACTCTGGGTTTAAACCCAGCTGAGCTTATAACTGATTGTGGACTTGCTTCCACTCAAGAGTGGACCTCGAAACCAAAGTTTTAAAACAAACGTCGGGCCTTAACCAACTGGGCCAAATTAAACTTTCAAAATTAAAACTTGGATTTTTGTAGGCCGCAGCTTTCATTTCATCAGAGGCTTGCACAGTGGGCTTGCTCCCATTTCAAAAACCAAATTTTATTTTTCTTAATTTAAAAAAAAAAAAAAAAAAAAAAATTCTAAAATTTTCTCTTGCTCCCATCTTAAACCAAATTTTCTTTTACTCCCATTTTAAACCAAATTTTCAAATGTCTCCCACCAAAACCAAATTTTTCCCAAAAATCCAAACCCTTTAAAAACCAAATTTTGGGCTTTGTAACATAGTTACTTAGCTCTTGAGCCAATCATGTCTGGATTTTGGTCTGCTCCTGGAGACGGAAATAAAACTCTTAGAGAACTTGCTTATGGACAAACTTCACGTTATGAACCTCCCATAGACCATGATGTCAATAGTCATAGGAATTATTATGGACATTTTCAAAGTCCCGAACCGCAATACATGAACCCTAATGACTATTCATACATGCATCATTTATCGCAACGTGAAAATGAACATTTTGCTAGTGCCTCACTCACACAATCATCTCTTATGGATCAATTAGAAGCTCGAATCGCAGCTTTAGAAATGCAATCACATGAGGAATCTGTCACATCTAATTTTCTTAGGCAACCTGAAATCTATGCATGTCCCGCATGTGGTAGTTTAGACCACCCTGTTGAGCATTGTCATATTTTGCATAATTTTAGGCCATCTAGAGAAAATCCAATGTATGAAATGCCCATGAATTGTGAGAATGGTAGTCATTGGGACCATAATCAATCCTTTGAGGGTTGCGATCAATATTTTGTAGACCCTAATGACCATGCACACATGTACCATTCACCACAATTTGAACATGAAGAATTTTGTACTCCCATGAATTTAGACTCCACCACAGAAGCTTTAAGACTCTGTAAGCAAGACTATGATAGATCTACAGCACGAATTCATGCACATTTAGATCAGATTTTGCTTCACCGACAAAAGGAGGAAATTCATGAGGAAATCTATGTTGTCCCTAATGAAGTGTCTAGTCCCATTCATGTAAATAATGTTGAATATGAACCTAATTTAGAGGAACATGAATCGACTAATGACACCACCACTGTTAATGAGGACCAATATGCATGCTACCATGATGATGATTATGATGATATGTTAGAAGAACATGAAAATATTGTGGAACCTGTTGGTTCAATAACATATGGCTTCTCGCCCTCGACCTTCATGAATGTTGTTCTTTCTAATACTCATTGTAATGATTTTTATATTGACATGGGATTCGTACAATTATTCTGTGAAGATGAGCATGACATAGGAATAGTTGAATCTTCTGTAGACACTAATATGCATGAAAATATATTTGATGTGTCTGATTCTCTACCTAGGTCACATTGTGATATTTCTCCTGATTTGCCGATGCATGAGAATAAATTTGTTGATGATGTTGATGATTCTAAGTGTGAACTTGCCAATGTGAGTGATGATTGTGAGCATGATGTGACATGTGTAGATGAGTTAGAAGATTTTGATTTGATTGATAATGATATGCCTATTCTTCTACCTAAGTCACAATCTGATGGCCTTCCACCCAACCTAGATTTGGTTTGTACCAATATTATAAAACCAATTTCTCTGAGAATGCCCAACCTAGGTTTGGAACTGTGTGCTTCCCAAGTCCTCTTGGACTATTTTGCTTCTAAGTATAATACATCTGAGGAACCACAGTTGGAATTAGCATGTTTGCCCGTCCCTAGCACAGTTCATTTTGAGCTAGACCTTGTGCATGATGAACCCCCGAAACTGCGCGATTTTGTTTTCAAAACTATATCTTCTGTAAAATCCAGGTTTGGGGGTAGCTCATTTTGTTTCACAGTTTCACTTGCGTTTCTTTCCTGTTATTATTGTGTGAAGCTGTTGAAATGTCTACACTTCGTCTTTTGGGTTGATCCTCAACTCTTTAGATTGTTAGTGTATGGTGAATTTTTTTGTATATAATCCAGTAGTTAAAATTTCTTAAAAAACCCTTTTGTTCCTTTTGTATATATTTTGCTAATCCAATATGATCTCGGCTGAAATATGTTGGATTTTTGCCTTAAATAATGGAGTTTTAATTCTGCTTTCGCCGAAATCGGGTATTCTCTCTCCTTTTACTCTACTCAGCATGTCCCTTTCCATATGTTGCATTTTAATTCTTTCCATATTTTGAAACATTGAGGACAATGTTTAGTTTAGGTTTGGGGGTATAGAGTAGATACCACGATAATATGCTATAATTAAAAACGAACTCCTTCTTCTTTTTGAAAAAATTGAAAAATTCAAAAAAAAAAAATTAAAAAAATCAAAATTCAATAAAAAAATTAAAAAATGAAAAATCATAAAAAATGGAGCTCATTTACCTTGAAATGTTGACTCTTGTGCAAATATGTATTATTATTAGGAGTCTTAGTCTAGATATTTAGGCACCCTGATTCTAGCACAATTCACATAGTGATAAGAAATTTGCACGCGCACGATCTACCAATACATGTATGGCCTCGATCTTCAAGGTGTTGGATAGGAAGTTACGATTGCCAATCACTTTAGAATACTGAACGAAACTTGACTAGCTTGTTCTTTGGTTGGTTGGGATAGAAGGTGGAGGTTACATTAAGAAAGACAACCATCGAATTTAACTGGGTGCATCAAAAAGGGCTACCTCTTGCAAAGTGTCATGTAATCTTTTGTTTCCTTTTGTATATGTATCAAAAGTGTTTCCTTCTTAAAAAAAAAAAAAAAAAAAAAAATCAAATCAGAAAAATACAAAAAAAATCAAGTATTTATCAATTCCATCATCTCTTGTTCCAAAAATAAAAAGAGAATAGTCAATGTAAATAAGAGTCATGTAAAGAGTCATTTTGTTGTTTTTTGTAATAAGCAAGGAGGGTGTATGCCATTGATGTACAACGCGAGTAATTGTGAAATACCTCCAACTCATTCACAATTCTCGTAAAGTCCGGACAGCTAGCTAGATTTCGACCTCAGTTCTTAGCCTGATAAACTATCTCTTGGTGATTAGTAGTCATGACTTCAGATCTTTCTTTACACATGTGTAGATACACTTTACACTCTTATCACATGTCTTTTTTTGTTATCAGTGCTAGGATTGTGCCTTCGATAGCTAGATTGACATCTCCATTTTGCTGTGAGCTTAAACTGTTTTGCACATGTCACGTTTGATGGAATCTGAGCTCATATTTTGTCCTTAGGTTTTGTAGGCACACCTCTGGTAAACCTTCACGAGACTTCAACTCGTCCACTAGGGACACTTAGTGGTTTAAAAGGCTTAGTGCATACGCTAAATGCATTCGAGAGACCAGCGACAGTGGTATAGTTAGGATTTCCCTAGTTTTGTTTTACTTGAGGACAAGTAAAATTCAGGTTTGGGGGTATTTGATGAGTGCCAAATATTGTATATATTTATCCCTTTTTGTTGGCATTTTAACTCATCTTTTGTGCATTAATTCTACATTTTATCCCATATTCTGTATTTTCATTGTTTTCAAGAATAAATATTTTTATTAATTAATTCTGCATTTTTAGGTAGTAAATAAAGTTCGGATGAGTCGCGGAGCGAAAAGAGCAGAAAAGTAGTGAAAAGCCGGGAGAAATTACGCAAGGAAGCCGCGAAGAATGGTGCGCACAACCTCATTTTCTACACACAAAAGCGCCTCCGTTCTCAGCCATCAGATCATCTCTCAGAAGCATCCGACGGTCGCTCCTTCATAGAGCATCAAAATCTGAAGTCTATGCCGAGCACCACAGCGCTGAAATTCCAAGCCTTCAGATTAGATGGTAGTTGAATCCAACGGTCGCTCCCTTGCTGTTCATCAACGTTTGATATCTCCGCCTTACACTACAGTACCTAACCCCATCAAGTACCGTTCATTTTTTTGTATCATATAATCCAACGGTCGATCATCGCTTGCCTCCGAATCACCGTCCGATCTACCTACCATCTTCGCATCTCGCAGCTCAGAGTCACAGAACATCAAGACTCGATGAAGCCGCCTCACACCCTATCACCCGAACCCATCCACCTAACCAAACACCCCCCTTCTCTCCCAAACCATCGAACCCTTTCTTCTCCACCAACCCCCTCTGCAGAGCCATCACCCTGCAACTGCCGCACCACCATCATCACCACCAACTCCACTGCCACCACCACTCCTCCACCATCATCACCCCATCACCCAACAACCAATACCATCTGTTCCCTTCTCCTTAGCCACCTATTTTCTCAATTTTTGCACGTTCTCTATCAGAAACCCTAGGCGTGCAAAATTGGTAAATTAGGTTGAGCTAGAGTGAAATTGAAGGCATGGAGTGATACAGGAGAGTCAGAGAAAGGATGGGTCGACGTCAATTTGACGATTAGGTGAGCTAATTTCACTGTTGGAATTTGGGGATTTTTCTATAAACCCTAATTTTATAATTTTGAGAAATTTGGGTCTGTGACTATAAATAGCCTTATGTGTGTGTTGTAATAGTTATGTTTGGATTAGCCTACATCCAGAACTTCCAAGTTCTGTTAATTTTCAATTTTCAGTTACAGCTCAATTTCAGTTCATGTTGTGTTTAATTCCTGTTATGCTTATGTCCTGTCATGTTAGTATCCTGTTAAATGTATCTTGTTATGTGCTTGTTTAATTTCATGTTTTGATTCCCATTTCATTCCTGTTGATGTTTGTTACATGTTCACTGTTGTGTTTAATGTGCTGTTACATTTGAAGGAATGCTAGGCTAGATACATCTTTGAAGCAATGAACTGATTGTGTAATGGAAGAAATCAGTGCTAAAAGCAAGCTGATTTTCTTGCCATTCCCTGTGTATGCTTAGGATGCAGTGTTGATTGTGCATTGGGAGAAACTAGTGCTTATAGCAAGCTAGTTCTATTCCATTCTTTTAGTATACCTCCTGTTTGCCTGTATTCTGCCTAGCCTTGCTTCATTTCAGTTTCTTCACTATCCCTGCCCTTGGCCTTAGGCCTTGGTTCATTCTTGTGTTGTTTTCTGTTGCTTTTGTTTGCTGTTTTCTTGCCATTCCTTGTGCATTCTGTCACTGTTGTTGTGCACTTGCCTTGCTGCATTGCACTGCTGCATTACTATTTGCTTCCCCTGCTGCTACATTGCCTTCTCTGTCACAAGGTTGCTGCCAGGCTGCTGCTGCTGCCACTTCCCTGCTGCAGCTCCTGCACCAGACCACCACTGCTGCATTGCTCACTTCTCCTGCCAAGTCTAGTTCCTGCAGCCAAGCTCAGATCCCACCCAACTGAGCCAAAGTCCAATTCAGTGAAGCCCAAAGGCCTAGTTCAATAGCTAAGCCCAATACATTTCATCCCAAAGGCCCATCAAACTGAAACCCAATTCAGTCAACTGTGGGCTTAACCAAAGCCCAGTTGTTTAAGACCAAAGCCCAAATTCATTAAGGCCCAATCCAATTCAGGCTTAATCAAAAGCCTAAGTTTAAGGCCTAAGCCCATTTGCACTTCAAAGACCAAACTGAGCCCAAGCTCAGTTCATTTTATTGTGAACAAACCCATTAGTACTCAAGCCCAATTTAAGCCAAAAGGCTTCTAAGCCCAAAGCAAATCTAGGAACCCAAATAGCTAAAACACTTCCAAAACACACCCGATCTCTGTGGATCGACCCGTACTTGCACGAGCTACAACTGACGACCGTGCACTTGCGGTATTACTGTAGGCCCCGTTTTCATTGCTTCATTTACACACATCTCCTGGCCTGCCACGATGGTATTAGGAGTGGAACCTAAAACCTCGTGAATGAAAATCAACAAATCTCATTTCTCAAACATGGAGTATGTAGAAGATAAGATGCAGTTAATGAATAAAATGAAGTTTAGAATTTTGTTTGTCATTTCACAATTTTAACTCTAAATAGGATGGTCACCACGCTCAATCAACGTCAATTCTTTGAGTGGGCACCGAACTCAGATTTTGACAAAGTTAGGCACCAAACGCAAAAGTGTACAATTTTATAGGCACCAAACTCAAAATATACATTCAAATAATGAACTTCTAATCTATTAAAAAGGTCATAGACTACCTATAATAAAACATGGAAAAAAGGAGATAAGGTTTGCAACCATTAATAACTTCTCAACGATTATGGGATATTCTTTAAGCTAGATAATCATGGCAAAATTTAAATAAAATACTATAAACACAAATGACTCAAGGAAGTCCGCAGGCTTCGTTAGATGTCGGAACTCTATGATCAAGACCAAATCATGAAACAGAAAGACTCCCCTTTAATAGAAAATTTTCAGAAAAAATATTTCCTGCACAAATTACATGTCTAGAGGCTTGAGAGTCGAAAAAAGCTTGCAGTTTGGATGCATTGACTCAAGGAAGTCCAGCGACTTCGTTAGAAGTCGAAATCCTTTTTTTAAAACCAAAATATAAACAAGATAAACTCATTTTTATTATAAAATTTTCTAAAAAATGATTGTGGTAAAAAATAATACATTTAAAGGCTCTACATGATATCCAAATTGCATTTTTACGTATGTTGATTCCAAAAATAAAGAGGGAAGTTATCCTTTACATTAAAAATAAGGATGAAACACCAATTGCTAAGCGTCCAAATCCTAAAAATTTTCTTGTATACTGTGGGGAACTGAAAAACAGAGGTAACGAAAAAAGAATGAGGTCATTCCCACTTTGTATGAAGAAGTTATGAGCAAATTAGTCGAAAAAGAGATTACAAAAAACCTTGGGGGACAAAGAGAGTTATATAAGTATACAATATTTATAATAAGGGGTATTTTGAGTTTGGTTCCTATAAAATGGCACACCTTTGCCTTTGGTACCTAACTTTGTCGGAATTTGAGTTTGGTGTGGGTCCCAACCAAGCAGTTGACTTAACGGATGACTGGTGGACCGTTCACAAGCTGTGTTGGAGCACAACTTGTTGCTCGGCCCCCCGCCAACTTTTGTAAATTAATACGTGTCTTTTTGAATAATTGTTTAAACAATAATTATTTAATTTAACTAGTTCACTAACACGGACCACGGTAGGGAAATCTCTCTAGATCATTTTCCAAACACGTTACGAGCGTTCCAGAGAAATAAAGCTGACTTATCTGACTTCCATGATAACTATGGATTTACATAAAGTGGAAATTTTTTTAATTAATACAATAATGATTAATTTGAAAAATTAATACGGTCATTTACATGGATTCATTTGTTCAATACAATAATGGTTAGTTTGAAGGTTTAAGGAAACGATTATTGGGGTTTACATGAGAGATAGATTTTGGATCATTTACGGGTAAACAATGAAAGGAGCTATGATTATGCTTTGGATTTAATTTTGTGTAAACAAGTGATCATATGAGAAAATAACAGTAGCTCAGTGTATGATTTGAAATTAGCAATGAAAGAAGATAGCAATGGTATTAAGAGTGGAACCTAAAACCTCGTGAATGAAAATCAACAACTCTCATTTCTCAAACATGGAGTATGTAGAAGATAAGGCGCAGTTAGTGAATAAGACGGAGTTTAGAAGTTTATTAGACATTTAACATTTTTTAACTCTAAATTGGATGGTCAACACGGTCTCAATCAACGCCAATTCGTTGACTGGGCACCAAACTCAGATATTGACAAAGTTAGGCACCAAACGCGAAAGTGTACCATTTTATAGGCACCAAACTCGAAATATCCCTTCTAATAATGAACTTCTAATCTATTAAAAAGGTCATAGATTACCTATAATAAAACATGGAAATAATGAGATAAGGTTTGCAACCGTTAATAAATTCTCAACGATTATGGGATCTTCTTTAAGCAAGATAATCATTGCAAAATTTGAATAAAATACCATAAACACAAATGACTCAAGGAAGTCCGAAGGCTTCGTTCGATGTCGGAACTCTATGATAAAGACCAAATCATGAAACAGAAAGACTCCCCTTTAATACAAAATTTTCAGAAAAAATATTTCCTGCACAAATTACATGTCTAGAGGCTTGAGAGTCGAAAAAAGATTGCATTTTGGATGCATTGACTCAAGGAAGTACAGTGACTTCGTTAGAAGTCGAAATCCTTTTTTGAAAACCAAACTATAAACTATATAAACTCATTTTATTATAAAATTTTCTAAAAAATGATTGTGGTAAAAAATAATACATTTAAAGGCTCTACATGTTATCCAAATTGCATTTCTACGTATGTTGATTCCAAAAATAAAGAGGGAAGTCATCCTTTACATTGAAAATAAGGATGAAACACCAATTGCTAAGCGCCCAAATCCTAAAGATTTTCCGGATTACTGTGGGGAACTGAAAGACAGAGGTAACAGAAAAAGAATGAGGTCATTCCCACTTCATATGAAGAAGTTATGAGCAAAATAGTCGAAAAAGAGATTACACAAAACCTTGGGGGACAAAGAGAGTTATATAAGTATACAATATTTATAATAAGTGGTATTTTGAGTTTGGTGCCTATAAAATGGCACACCTTTTCCTTTGGTACCTAACTTTGTCGGAATTTGAGTTTGGTGTGGGTTCCAACCAAGCAGTTGACTTAACAGATGACTGGTGGACCGTTCAAAAGCTGTGTTGGAGCACAACTTGTTGCTCGGCCCCCCGCCAACTTTTGTAAATAAATACATGTCTTTGTGAATAATTGTTTAAACAATCATTATTTAATATAACTAGTTCACTAACACGGAACACGGTAGGGAAATCTCTCTAGATCATTTTCCATACACGTTACGAGCGTTCCAGAGAAATAAGGGTGAGTTATCTGACTGCCATGATAACTATGGATTTATATAAAATGGAAACAAATTTAATTAATACAATAATGATTAATTTGAAAAATGAATAGGGTCATTTACATGGATTAATTTGTTCAATACAATAATGGTTAGTTTGAATGTTGAAGGAAACGATTATTGGGTTTTACATGAGAGATAGATTTTGGATGATTTACGGGTAAACAATGAAGGGAACTATGCTTATACTTTGGATTTAATTTTGTGTAAATAGGTGGTCATATGAGAAAATAACAGTAGCTCGGTGTATGATTTGAGATTAGCAATGAAAGAAGATGGAAATGGTATTAAGAGTGGAACCTAAAACCTCGTGAATGAAAATCAACAACTCTCATTTCTTAAACATGGAGTATGTAAAAGATAAGGCGCAATTAGTGAATAAAACGGAGTTTAGAATTTTATTAGACATTTCACATTTTTAACTCTAAATTGGATGGTCTACACGGTGTCAATCAACGCCAATTCGTTGACTGGGCACCAAACTCGGATCTTGACAAAGTTAGGCACCAAACGCGAAAGTGTACCATTTTATAGGCACCAAACTCGAAATATCCCTTCTAATAATGAACTTCTAATCTCTTAAAAAGGTAATAGATTACCTATAATAAAACATGGAAAGAAGGAGATAAGGTTTGCAACCGTTAATAACTTTTCAACAATTATGGGATCTTCTTTAAGCTAGATAATCATTGCAAAATTTGAATAAAATACCTTAAACACAAATGACTCAAGGAAGTCCGCAGGCTTCGTTAGATGTTTGAACTCTATGATCAAGACCAAATCAAGAAACAAAAAGACTCCCCTTTAATAGAAAATTTTCAGAACAAATATTTCCTTCACAAATTACATGTCTAGAGGCTTGAGAGTCGAGAAAAGCATGCATTTTTGATGCATTGACTCAAGGAAGTCTAGTGACTTCGTTAGAAGTATAAATCCTTTTTTTAAAACCAAACTATAAACTAGATAAACTCATTTTTATTATAAAATTTTATGAAAATGATTGCGGTAAAAAATAATACATTTAAAGGCTCTACATGTTATCCAAATTGCATTTCTACGTATGCTGATTCAAAAAATAAAGAGGGAAGTCATCCTTTACGTTGAAAATAAGGATGAAACACCAACTTCTAAGCGTCCAAATCCTAAAGATTTTCCTGTATAATGTCGGGAACTGAAATACAGAGGTAACAGAAAAAAAATGAGGTCATTCCCACTTCGTATTAAGAAGTTATGAGCAAAATAGTCGAAAAAGAGATTACACAAAACCTTGGGGGACAAAGAGAGTTATATAAGTATACAATATTTATAATAAGGGGTATTTTGAGTTTGGTGCGTATAAAATGGCACACCTTTGCCTTTGGTACCTAACTTTGTCGGAATTTGAGTTTGGTGTGGGTCCCAACCAAGCAGTTGACTTAACGGATGACTGGTGGACCGTTCACAAGCTGTGTTGGAGCACAACTTGTAGCTCGCCCCCCCGCAAACTTTTGTAAATAAATACGTGTCTTAATGAATAATTGTTTAAACAATAATTATTTAATTTAACTAGTTCACTAACACGGACCACGGTACGGAAATCTCTCTAGATCATTTTCCAAACACGTTACGAGCGTTCCAGAGAAATAAGGCTGACTGCCATGATAACTATGGATTTACATAAAATGGAAACAAATTTAATTAATACAATAATGATTAATTTGAAAAATGAATAAGGTCATTTACATGGATTCATTTGTTCAATACAATAATGGTTAGTTAAAAGGTTTAAGGAAACGATTATTGGGGTTTACATGAGAGATAGATTTTGGATGATTTACCGGTAAACAATGAAGGGAGCTATGCTTATACTTTGGATTTAATTTTGTGTAAACAGGTGGTCATATGAGAAAATAATAGTATCTCAGTGTATGATTTGAGATTAGCAATGAAAGAAGATGGCAATGGTATTAAGAGTTGAACCTAAAACCTCATGAATGAAAATCAAAAACTCTCATTTCTCAAACATGGAGTATGTATAAGATAAGCCGCAGTTAGTGAATAAAACGGAGTTTAGAATTTTATTAGACATTTCACATATTTAACTTTAAATTGGATGGTCAACACGGTCAATCAATGCCAATTTGTTGACCTGGCACCAAACTCAGATATTGAGAAAGTTAGGCACCAAACGCGAAAGTGTACCATTTTATAGGCACCAAACTCGAAATATCCCTTCTAATAATGAACTTATAATCTTTTAAAAAGGTCATGGATTACCTATAATAAAACATGGAAAGAAGGAGATAAGGTTTGCAACCGCTAATAACTTCTCAACGATTATGGGATCTTCTTTAAGCTAGTTAATCATTGCAAAATTTGAATAAAATACCATAAACAAAACTGACTCAAGGAAGTCCGCAGGCTTCGTTAGATATCGGAACTCTATGCTCAAGACCAAATCATGAAACATAAAGACTCCCCTTTAATAGAAATTTTCCAGAAAAAATATTTCCTGCACAAATTACATGTCTAAAGGCTTGAGAGTTGAAAAAAGCTTACATTTTGGATGCATTGACTCAAGGAAGTCCAGTGACTTCGTTAGAAGTCGAAATCCTTTTTTTAAAACCAAAGTATAACCTAAATAAACTCATTTTTATTATAAAATTTTCTAAAAAATGATTGTGGTAATAAATAATACAATTAAAGGCTCTACATGTTATCCAAATTGCATTTCTACGTATGTTGAATCCAAAAATAAAGAGGGAAATCATCCTTTACATTGAAAATAAGGATGAAACCCCAATTGCTAAGTGTCCAAATCCTAAAAAATTTCATGTATATTGTGGGAACTGAAAGACAGAGGTAACAGAAAAAGAATGAGGTCATTCCCACTTCGTATGAAGAAGTTATGAGCAAAATAATCGAAAAAGAGATTACACAAACCCTTGGGGGACAAAGAGAGTTATATAAGTAGACAATATTTATAATAAGGGGTATTTTGAGTTTGGTCCCTATAAAATGGCACACCTTTTCCTTTGGTACCTAACTTTGTCGGAATTTGATTTTGGTGTGGGTCCCAATCAAGCAGTTGACTTAACGGATGACTGGTGGACCGTTCACAAGCTGTGTTGGAGCACAACTTGTTGCTCGGCCCCCGCCAAATTTAGTAAATGAATACATGTCTCTGTGAATAATTGTTTAGAAAATCATTATTTAATTTAACTAGTTCACTAACACGGACCACGGTACGGAAATCTCTCTAGATCATTTTCGAAACACGTTACGAGCGTTCCAGAGAAATAAGGTTGACTTATCTGACTGCCATGATAACTATGGATTTATATAAAATGGAAACAAATTTAATTAATACAATAATGATTAATTTGAAAAATGAATAGGGTCATTTACATGGATTCATTTGTTCAATACAATAATGGTTAGTTAAAAGGTTTAAGGAAACGATTATTGGGGTTTACATGAGAGATAGATTTTGGATGATTTACCGGTAAACAATGAAGGGAGCTATGCTTATACTTTGGATTTAATTTTGTGTAAACAGGTGGTCATATGAGAAAATAATAGTATCTCAGTGTATGATTTGAGATTAGCAATGAAAGAAGATGGCAATGGTATTAAGAGTTGAACCTAAAACCTCATGAATGAAAATCAACAACTCTCATTTCTCAAACATGGAGTATGTATAAGATAAGCCGCAGTTAGTGAATAAAACGGAGTTTAGAATTTTATTACACATTTCACATATTTAACTTTAAATTGGATGGTCAACACGGTCAATCAATGCCAATTTGTTGACTGGGCACCAAACTCAGATATTGACAAAGTTAGGCACCAAACGCGAAAGTGTACCATTTTATAGGCACCAAACTCGAAATATCCCTTCTAATAATGAACTTATAATCTTTTAAAAAGGTCATGGATTACCTATAATAAAACATGGAAAGAAGGAGATAAGGTTTGCAACCGCTAATAACTTCTCAACGATTATGGGATCTTCTTTAAGCTAGTTAATCATTGCAAAATTTGAATAAACTACCATAAACAAAAATGACTCAAGGAAGTCCGCAGGCTTCGTTAGATATCGGAACCCTATGCTCAAGACCAAATCATGAAACAGAAACACTCCCCTTTAATAGAAATTTTTCAGAAAAAATATTTCCTGCACAAATTACATGTCTAGAGGCTTGAGAGTTGAAAAAAGCTTACATTTTGGATGCATTGACTCAAGGAAGTCCAGTGACTTCGTTAGAAGTCTAAATCCTCTTTTTAAAACCAAAGTATAACCTAAATAAACTCGTTTTTATTATAAAATTTTCTAAAAAATGATTGTGGTAAAAAATAATACATTTAAAGGCTCTACATGTTATCCAAATTGCATTTCTACGTATGTTGAATCCAAAAATAAAGAGGGAAATCATCCTTTACATTGAAAATAAGGATGAAACCCCAATTCCTAAGTGTCCAAATCCTAAAAAATTTCCTGCATATTGTGGGGAACTGAAAGACAGAGGTAACAGAAAAAGAATGAGGTCATTCCCACTTCGTATGAAGAAGTTATGAGCAAAATAATCGAAAAAGAGAATACACAAACCCTTGGGGGACAAAGAGAGTTATATAAGTAGACAATATTTATAATAAGGGGTATTTTGAGTTTGGTCCCTATAAAATGGCACAGCTTTTCCTTTGGTACCTAACATTGTCGGAATTTTATTTTGGTGTGGGTCCCAATCAAGCAGTTGACTTAACGGATGACTGGTGGACCGTTCACAAGCTGTGTTGGAGCACAACTTGTAGCTCGGCCCCCGCTAAATTTTGTAAATGAATACATGTCTCTGTGAATAATTATTTAGACAATCATTATTTAATTTAACTAGTTCACTAACACGGACCACGGTACGGAAATCTCTTTAGATCATTTTCCAAACACGTTACGAGCGTTCCAGAGAAATAAGGCTGACTTATCTGACTGCCATGATAACTATGGATTTACATAAAATGGAAACAAATTTAATTAATACAATAATGATTAATTTGAAAAATGAATAAGGTCATTTACATGGATTCATTTGTTCAATACAATAATGGTTAGTTAAAAGGTTTAAGGAAACGATTATTGGGGTTTACATGAGAGATAGATTTTGGATGATTTACCGGTAAACAATGAAGGGAGCTATGCTTATACTTTGGATTTAATTTTGTGTAAACAGGTGGTCATATGAGAAAATAATAGTATCTCAGTGTATGATTTGAGATTAGCAATGAAAGAAGATGGCAATGGTATTAAGAGTTGAACCTAAAACCTCATGAATGAAAATCAAAAACTCTCATTTCTCAAACATGGAGTATGTATAAGATAAGCCGCAGTTAGTGAATAAAACGGAGTTTAGAATTTTATTAGACATTTCACATTTTTAACTCTAAATTGGATGGTCAACACGGTCAATCAACGCCAATTCGTTGATTGGGCACCAAACTCAGATATTGACAAAGTTAGGCACCAAACGCGAAAGTGTACCATTTTATAGGCACCAAACTCGAAATATCCCTTCTAATAATGAACTTCTAATCTTTTAAAGAGGTCATAGATTACCTATAATAAAACAAGGAAAGAAGGAGATAAGGTTTGCAACCGCTATTAACTTCTCAACGATTATGGGATCTTCTTTAAGCTAGTTAATCATTGCAAAATTTGAATAAAATACCATAACCAAAACTGACTCAAGGAAGTCCGCAGGCTTCGTTAGATATCGGAACTCTATGCTCAAGACCAAATCATGAAACATAAAGACTCCCCTTTAATAGAAATTTTCCAGAAAAAATATTTCCTGCACAAATTACATGTCTAAAGGCTTGAGAGTTGAAAAAAGCTTACATTTTGGATGCATTGACTCAAGGAAGTCCAGTGACTTCGTTAGAAGTCGAAATCCTTTTTTTAAAACCAAAGTATAACCTAAATAAACTCATTTTTATTATAAAATTTTCTAAAAAATGATTGTGTTAATAAATAATACAATTAAAGGCTCTACATGTTATCCAAATTGCATTTCTACGTATGTTGAATCCAAAAATAAAGAGGGAAATCATCCTTTACATTGAAAATAAGGATGAAACCCCAATTGCTAAGTGTCCAAATCCTAAAAAAATTCATGTATATTGTGGGGAACTGAAAGACAGAGGTAACAGAAAAAGAATGAGGTCATTCCCACTTCGTATGAAGAAGTTATGAGCAAAATAATCGAAAAAGAGATTACACAAACCCTTGGGGGACAAAGAGAGTTATATAAGTAGAAAATATTTATAATAAGGGGTATTTTGAGTTTGGTCCCTATAAAATGGCACACCTTTTCCTTTGGTACCTAACTTTGTCGGAATTTGATTTTGGTGTGGGTCCCAATCAAGCAGTTGACTTAACGGATGACTGGTGGACCGTTCACAAGCTGTGTTGGAGCACAACTTGTTGCTCGGCCCCCGCCAAATTTAGTAAATGAATACATGTCTCTGTGAATAATTGTTTAGAAAATCATTATTTAATTTAACTAGTTCACTAACACGGACCACGGTACGGAAATCTCTCTAGATCATTTTCGAAACACGTTACGAGCGTTCCAGAGAAATAAGGTTGACTTATCTGACTGCCATGATAACTATGGATTTATATAAAATGGAAACAAATTTAATTAATACAATAATGATTAATTTGAAAAATGAATAGGGTCATTTACATGGATTCATTTGTTCAATACAATAATGGTTAGTTAAAAGGTTTAAGGAAACGATTATTGGGGTTTACATGAGAGATAGATTTTGGATGATTTACCGGTAAACAATGAAGGGAGCTATGCTTATACTTTGGATTTAATTTTGTGTAAACAGGTGGTCATATGAGAAAATAATAGTATCTCAGTGTATGATTTGAGATTAGCAATGAAAGAAGATGGCAATGGTATTAAGAGTTGAACCTAAAACCTCATGAATGAAAATCAACAACTCTCATTTCTCAAACATGGAGTATGTAGAAGATAAGCCGCAGTTAGTGAATAAAAAGGAGTTTAGAATTTTATTAGACATTTCACATATTTAACTTTAAATTGGATGGTCAACACGGTCAATCAACACCAATTTGTTGACTGGGCACCAAACTCATATATTGAAAAAGTTAGGCACCAAACGCGAAAGTGTACCATTTTATAGGCACCAAACTCGAAATATCCCTTCTAATAATGAACTTATAATCTTTTAAAAAGGTCATGGATTACCTATAATAAAACATGGAAAGAAGGAGATAAGGTTTGCAACCGCTAATAACTTCTCAACGATTATGGGATCTTCTTGAAGCTAGATAATCATTGCAAAATTTGAATAAAATACCATAAACAAAAATGACTCAAGGAAGTCCGCAGGCTTCGTTAGATATCGGAACTCTATGCTCAAGACCAAATCAAGAAACAGAAAGACTCCCCTTTAATAGAAATTTTTCAGAAAAAATATTTCCTGCACAAATTACATGTCTAGATGCTTGAGAATTGAAAAAAGCTTACATTTTGGATGCATTGACTCAAGGAAGTCCAGTGACTTCGTTAGAAGTCGAAATCCTTTTTTTAAAACCAAACTATAAACTAGATAAACTCATTTTTATTATAAAATTTTCTAAAAATGATTGTGGTAAAAAATAATACATTTAAAGGCTCTACATGTTATCCAAATTGCATTTCTACGTATGTTGAATCCAAAAATAAAGAGGGAAATCATCCTTTACATTGAAAATAAGGATGAAACCCCAATTGCTAAGTGTCCAAATCCTAAAAACTTTCCTGTATATTTTGGGGAACTGAAAGACAGAGGTAACAGAAAAAGAATGAGGTCATTCCCACTTCGTATGAAGAAGTTATTAGCAAAATAATCGAAAAAGAGATTACACAAACCCTTGGGGGACAAATAGAGTTATATAAGTAGAAAATATTTATAATAAGGGGTATTTTGAGTTTCGTGCCTATAAAATGGCACACCTTTGCCTTTGGTACCTAACTTTGTTGGAATTTGAGTTTGGTGTGGGTCCCAACCAAGCAGTTGATTTAACGGATGACTGGTGGACCGTTCACAAGCTGTGTTGGAGCACAACTTGTTGCTCGGACCCCGCCAACTTTTGTAAATAAATAGTGTCTTTGTGAATAATTGTTTAAACAATCATTATTTAATTTAACTAGTTCACTAATACGGACCACGATAGGGAAATCTCTCTGGATCATTTTCCAAACACGTTACGAGCGTTCCAGAGAAATAAGGTTGACTTATCTGACTGCCATGATAACTATGGATTTACATAAAATGGATACAAATTTAATTAATACAATAATGATTACTTTGAAAAATGAATAGGGTCATTTACATGGATTCATTTGTTCAATACAATAATGGTTAGTTTGAAGGTTTAAGGAAACGATTATTGGGGTTTACATGAGAGATAGATTTTGGATGATTTACCGGTAAACAATGAAGGGAGCTATGCTTATACTTTGGATTTAATTTTGTGTAAACAGGTGTTCAAATGAGAAAATAACAGTAGCTCATTGTATGATTTGAGATTAGCAATGAAAGAAGAAGGCAATGGTATTAAGAGTGGAACCTAAAACCTCGTGAACGAAAATCAACAACTCTCATTTCTCAAACATGGAGTATGTAGAAGATAAGGTGCAGCTAGTGAATGAAACGGAGTTTAGATATTTATTACACATTTAACATTTTTAACTCTAAATTGGATGGTCAACACGGTGTCAATCAACGCCAATTCGTTGACTGGGCACCAAACTCAGATATTGACAAAGTTAGGCACCAAACGCGAAAGTGTACCATTTTATAGGCACCAAACTCGAAATAACCCTTCTAATAATGAACTTCTAAGGTTTTAAAAATGTCATAGATTACCTATAATAAAACATGGAAATAAGGAGATAAGGTTTCCAACCGTTAATAACTTTTCAACGATTATGGGATCTTCTTTAAGCTAGATAATCATTGCAAAATTTGAATAAATTACCATAAACACAAATGACTCAAGGAAGTCCGCAGGCTTCGTTAGATGTCGGAACTCTATGATCAAGACCAAATCATGAAACAGAAAGACTCCCCTTTAATAAAAAAATTTCAGAAAAAATATTTCCTGCACAAATTACATGTCTAGAGGCTTGAGAGTCAAAAAAAAGCTTGCATTTTGGATGCATTGACTCAAGGAAGTCCAGTGACTTCGTTAGAAGTCGAAATCCTTTTTTTTAAAACCAAACTATAAACTAGATAAACTCATTTTTATTATAAAATTTTCTAAAAAATGATTTTGGTAAAAAATAATACATTTAAAGGCTCTACATATTATCCAAATTGCATTTCTACGTATGTTGATTCCAAAAATAAAGAGGGAAGTCATCCTTTACATTGAAAATAAGGATGAAACACCAATTGCTAAGCGTTCAAATCCTAAAAAAAATCTTGTATACTGTGGGGAACTGAAAGACAGAGGTAACAGAAAAAGAATGAGGTCATTCCCACTTCGTATGAAGAAGTTATGAGCAAAATAATCGAAAAAGAGATTACACAAACCCTTGGGGGACAAAGAGAGTTATATAAGTAGACAATATTTATAATAAGGGGTATTTTGAGTTTGGTGCCTATAAAATGGCACACCTTTGCCTTTGGTACCTAACTTTGTCGGAATTTAAGTTTGGTGTGGGTCCCAATCAAGCAGTTGACTTAACGGATGACTGGTGGACCGTTCACAAGCTGTGTTGGAGCACAACTTGTTGCTCGGCCCCCCGAAAACTTTTGTAAATAAATACGTGTCTTTGTGAATAATTGTTTAAACAATCATTGTTTAATTTAACTAGTTAACTAACACGGACCACGGTAGGGAAATCTCTCTAGATCGTTTTCCAAACACGTTACGAGCGTTCCAGAGAAATAAGGCTGACTTATCTGACTGCCATGATAACTATGGATTTACATATAGTGGAAACAAATTTAATTAATACAATAATGATTAATTTGAAAAATGAATAGGGTCATTTACATGGATTCATTTGTTCAATACAATAATGGTTAGTTAAAAGGTTTAAGGAAACGGTTATTGGGGTTTACATGAGAGATAGATTTTGGATGATTTACCGGTAAACAATGAAGGGAGCTATGCTTATACTTTGGATTTAATTTTGTGTAAACAGGTGGTCATATGAGAAAATAACAGTAGCTCAATGTATGATTTGAGATTAGCAATGAAAGAAGATGGCAATGGTATTAAGAGTGGAACCTAAAACCTCGTGAATGAAAATCAACAACTCTCATTTCTCAAACATGGAGTATGTAGAAGATGGGGCGCAGTTAGTGAATAAAACGGGGGTTAGAATTTTATTAGACATTTCACATTTTTAACTCTAAATTGAATGGTCAACACGGTCAATCAACGCCAATTCGTTGACTGGGCACCAAACTCATATATTGACAAAGTTAGGCACCAAACGCGAAAGTGTACCATTTTATAGGCACCAAACTCAAAATATCCTTTCTAAAAATGAACTTATAATCTTTTAAAAAGGTCATGGATTACCTATAATAAAACATGGAAAGAAGGAGATAAGGTTTGAAACCGTTAATAACTTCTCAACGATTATGGGATCTTCTTTAAGCTAGATAATCATTGCAAAATTTGAATAAAATACCATAAACACAAATGACTCAAGGAAGTCCGCATGCTTCGTTAGATGTAGGAACTCTATGATCAAAACCAAATCATGAAACAGAAAGACTCCCCTTTAATAGAAAATTTTCAGAAAAAATATTCCCTGCACAAATTACATGTCTAGAGGCTTGAGAGTCGAAAAAATCTTGCATTTTGGATGCATTGACTCAAAGAAGTCCAGTGACTTCGTTAGAAGTCGAAATCCTTTTTTTAAAACCAAACTATAAACTAGATAAACTCATTTTTATTATAAAATTTTCTAAAAAATGATTGTGGTAATTAATAATACATTTAAAGGCTCTACATGTTATCTAAATTGCATTTCTACGTATGTTGATTCCAAAAATAAAGAGGGAAGTCATCCTTAACATTGAAAATAAGGATGAAACACCAATTGCTAAGCGTCCAAATCCTAAAAGTTTTCCTGTATACTATGGGGAACTTAAAGACAGAGGTAACAGAAAAAGAATGAGGTCATTCCCACTTCGTATGAAGAAGTTATGAGCAAAATAGTCGAAAAAGAGATTACACAAACCCTTGGGGGACAAAGAGAGTTATATAAGTAGACAATATTTATAATAAGGGGTATGTTGAGTTTGGTGCCTATAAAATGGCACACCTTTGCCTTTGGTACCTAACTTTGTCGGAATTTGAGTTTCGTGTGGGTCCATATCAAGCAGTTGACTTAACGAAAGATTGGTGGACCGTTCACAAGCTGTGTTGGAGCACAACTTGTTGCTCGGCCCCCCGCAAAGTTTTGTAAATAAATACGTGTCTGAGTGAATAATTGTTTAAAAAATCATTATTTAATTTAATTGGTTCACTAACACGGACCATGGTAGGGAAATCTCTCTAGATCATTTTCCAAACACGTTACGAGCGTTCAGGAGAAATAAGGCTGACTTATCTGACTTCCACGATAACTATGGATTTACATAAAATGGAAAAAAATTTAATTAATAAAATAATGATTAGTTTTAAAAATGAATAGGGTCATTTACATGTATTCATTTGTTCAATACAATAATGGTTAGTTTAAAGGTTAAGGGAAACGATTATTGGGGTTTACGTGAGAGATAGATTTTGGATGATTTACCGGTAAACAATGAAGGGAGCTATGCTTATACTTTGGATTTAATTTTGTTTAAATAGGTGGTCATATGAGAAAATAACAGTAGCTCAGTGTATTATTTGAGATTAGCAATGAAAGAAGATGGCAATGGTATTAAGAGTGGAACCTAAAACCTCGTGAATGAAAATCAACAACTCTCATTTCTCAAACATGGAGTATGTAGAAGATAGGGAGCAGTTAGAGAATAAAACGGAGGTTCGAATTTTATTAGACATTTCACATTTTTAACTCTAAATAGAATGGTCAAAACGGTCAATCAACGCCAATTCGTTGACTGGGCACCAAACTCAGATATTGACAAAGTTAGGCACCAAACGCGAAAGTGTACCATTTTATAGGAACCAAACTAAAAATATCCCTTATTATAATGAACTTATAATCTTTTAAAAATGTCATAGATTACCTATAATAAAACACGGAAAGAAGGAGATAAGGTTTGCAACCGTTAATAACTTCTCAATGATTATGGGATCTTCTTTAAGCTAGATAATCATTGCAAAATTTGAATAAAATACCATAAACACAAATGACTCAAGGAAGTCCGCAGGCTTCGTTAGATGTCGGAACTCTATGATCAAGACCAAATCAGGAAACAGAAAGACTCCCCTTTAATAGAAAATTTTAAGAAAAAATATTTCCTTCACAAATTACATGTCTAGAGGCTTGAGAGTCGAAAAAAGCTTGCATTTTGGATGCATTGACTCAAGGAAGTCCACTGACTTCGTTAGAAGTCGAAATCCTTTTTTTAAAACCAAACTATAAACTAGATAAACTCATTTTTATTATAAAATTTTTTAAAAAATGATTGCGGTAAAAAATAATACATTTAAAGGCTCTACATGTTATCCAAATTGCATTTCTACGTATGTTGATTCCAAACATAAAGAGGGAAGTCATCCTTTACATTGAAAATAAGGATGAAACACCAATTTCTAAGCGTCCAAATCCTAAAAAAAAAATTCCTGTATACTGTGGGGAACTGAAAGACAGAAGTAACAGAAAAAGAATGAGGTCATTCCCACTTCGTATGAAGAAGTTATGGGCAAAATATTCGAAAAACAGATTACACAAACCCTTGGGGGACAAGGAGAGTTATATAAGTAGACAATATTTATAATAAGGGGTATTTTGAGTTTCGTGCCTATAAAATGGCACACCCTTGCCTTTTGTACCTAACTTTTTCGGAATTTGAGTTTTGTGTGGGTCCCAACCAAGCTGTTGACTTAACGGATGACTGGTGGACCGTTCGCAAGCTGTGTTGGTGCACAACTTGTTGCTCGGCCCCCGCCAACTTTTGTAAATAAATACGTGTCTTTGTGATTAATTTTTTAAACAGTCATTATTTAATTTAACTAGTTCACTAACACGGACCATGATAGGGAAATCTCTCTAGATCATTTTTCAAACACGCTACGAGCGTTCCAGAGAAATAAGGCTGACTTATCTGATTGCCATGATAACTATGGATTTACATAAAATGGAAACAAATTTAATTAATACAATAATGATTAATTTGAAAAATGAATAGGGTCATTTACATAGATTTATTTGTTCAGTACAATAATGGTTAGGTTTAAGGAAACAATTATTGGGGTTTACATGAGAGATAGATTTTGGATGATTTACCGGTAAACAATGAAGGGAGATATGCTTATACTTTGGATTTAATTTTGTGTAAACAGGTCGTCATATGAGAAAATAACAGTAGCTCAGTGTGTGATTTGAGATTAGCAATTAAAGAAGATGGCAATGGTATTAAGAGTGGAACCTAAAACCTCGTGAATGAAAATCAACAACTCTCATTTCTCAAACATGGAGTATGTAGAAGATAAGGCGCAGTTAGTGAATAAAACGGAGTTTAGAATTTTATTAGTCATTACACATTTTTAACTCTAAATTGGATGGTCAACACGGTGTCAATCAACGCCAATTCGTTGACTGGGCACAAACTCAGATATTGACAAAGTTAGGCATCAAACGCGAAAGTGTACCATTTTATAGGAACCAAACTCAAAATATCCCTTCTAATAATGAACTTATAATCTTCTAAAAAGGTCATAGGTTACCTATAATAAAACACGGAAAGAAGGAGATAAGGTTTGCAACCGTTAATAACTTCTCAACGATTATGGGATCTTCTTTAAGCTAGATAATCATTGCAAAATTTGAATAAAATACCATAAACACAAATGACTCAAGGAAGTCCGCAGGCTTCGTGAGATGTCAGAACTCTATGATCAAGACAAAATCAGGAAACAAAAAGACTCCCTTTAATAAAAAAATTTAACAAAAAATATTTCCTGCACAAATTACATGTCTAGAGGCTTGAGAGTCGAAAAAAGCTTGCATTTTGGATGCATTGACTCCAGGAAGTCCAGTGACTTCGTTAGAAGTCGAAATCCTTTTTTTAAAACCAAACTATAAACTAGATAAACTCATTTTTATTATAAATTTTTTTAAAAAATGATTGCGGTAAAAAATAATACATTTAAAGGCTCTACATGTTATCCAAATTGCATTTCTACGTATGTTGATTCCAAACATAAAGAGGGAAGTCATCCTTTACATTGAAAATAAGGATGAAACACCAATTGCTAAGCGTCCAAATCCTAAAAAAAAATTCATGTATACTGTGGGGAACTGAAAGACAGAGGTAACAGAAAAAGAATGAGGTCATTCCCACTTCGTATGAAGAAGTTATGGGCAAAATATTCGAAAAACAGATTACACAAACCCTTGGGGGACAAGGAGAGTTATATAAGTAAACAATATTTATAATAAGGGGTATTTTGAGTTTGGTGCCTATAAAATGGCACACCCTTGCCTTTTGTACCTAACTTTTTCGGAATTTGAGTTTTGTGTGGGTCCCAACCAAGCAGTTGACTTAACGGATGACTGGTTGACCGTTCACAAGCTGTGTTGGTGCACAACTTGTTGCTCGGCCCCCGCCAACTTTTGTAAATAAATACGTGTCTTTGTGAATAATTGTTTAAACAGTCATTATTTAATTTAACTAGTTCACTAACACGGACCACGGTAGGGAAATCTCTCTAGATCATTTTCCAAACACGCTACGAGCGTTCCAGAGAAATAAGGCTGACTTATCTGATTGCCATGATAACTATGGATTTACATAAAATGGAAACAAATTTAATTAATACAATAATGATTAATTTGAAAAATGAATAGGGTCATTTACATAGATTTATTTGTTCAGTACAATAATGGTTAGTTTGAAAGTTTAAGGAAACGATTATTGGGGTTTACATGAGAGATAGATTTTGGATGATTTACCGGTAAACAATGAAGGGAGCTATGCTTATACTTTGGATTTAATTTTGTGTAAACAGGTTGTCATATGAGAAAATAACAGTAGCTCAGTGTGTGATTTGAGATTAGCAATTAAAGAAGATGGCAATGGTATTAAGAGTGGAACCTAAAACCTCGTGAATGAAAATCAACAAGTCTCATTTCTCAAACATGGAGTATGTAAAAGATAAGGCGCAGTTAGTGAATAAAACGGAGTTTAGAATTTTATTAGTCATTACACATTTTTAACTCTAAATTGGATGGTCAACACGGTGTCAATCAACGCCAATTCGTTGACTGGGCACCAAACTCAGAAATTGACAAAGTTAGGCATCAAACGCGAAAGTGTACCATTTTATAGGAACCAAACTCAAAATATCCCTTCTAATAATGAACTTATAATCTTCTAAAAAGGTCATAGGTTACCTATAATAAAACACGGAAAGAAGGAGATAAGGTTTGCAACCGTTAATAACTTCTCAACGATTATGGGATCTTCTTTAAGCTAGATAATCATTGCAAAATTTGAATAAAATACCATAAACACAAATGACTCAAGGAAGTCCGCAGGCTTCGTTAGATGTCAGAACTCTATGATCAAGACCAAATCAGGAAACAGAAAGACTCCCTTTAATAGAAAATTTTAAGAAAAAATATTTCCTGCACAAATTACATGTCTAGAGGCTTGAGAGTCGAAAAAAGCTTGCATTTTGGATGCATTGACTCCAGGAAGTCCAGTGACTTCGTTAGAAGTCGAAAGCCTTTTTTTAAAACCAAACTATAAACTAGATAAAGTCATTTTTATTATAAAATACTTTAAAAAATGATTGCGGTAAAAAATAATACATTTAAAGGCTCTACATGTTATCCAAATTTCATTTCTACGTATGTTGATTCCAAACATAAAGACGGCAGTCATCCTTTACATTCAAAATAAGGATGAAACACCAATTGCTAAGCGTCTAAATACTAAATTTTTTTCCTGTATACTGTGGGGAACTGAAATACAGAGGTAACAGAAAAAGAATGAGGTCATTCCCACTTCGTATGAAGAAGTTATGGGCAAAATATTCGAAAAACAGATTACACAAACCCTTGGGGGACAAGGAGAGTTATATAAGTAGACAATATTTATAATAAGGGGTATTTTGAGTTTCGTGCCTATAAAATGGCACACCCTTGCCTTTTGTACCTAACTTTTTCGGAATTTGAGTTTTGTGTGGGTCCCAACCAAGCAGTTGACTTAACGGATGACTGGTGGACCGTTCGCAAGCTGTGTTGGTGCACAACTTGTTGCTCGGCCCCCGACAACTTTTGTAAATAAATACGTGTCTTTGTGATTAATTGTTTAAACAGTCATTATTTAATTTAACTAGTTCACTAACACGGACCACGGTAGGGAAATCTCTCTAGATCATTTTCCAAACACGCTACGAGCGTTCCAGAGAAATAAGGCTGACTTATCTGATTGCCATGATAACTATGGATTTACATAAAATGGAAACAAATTTAATTAATACAATAATGATTAATTTGAAAAATGAATAGGGTCATTTACATAGATTTATTTGTTCAATACAATAATGGTTAGTTTGAAGGTTTAAGGAAACGTCTATTGGGGTTTACATGAGAGATAGATTTTGGATGATTTACCGGTAAACAATGAAGGGAGATATGCTTATACTTTGGATTTAATTTTGTGTAAACAGGTCGTCATATGAGAAAATAACAGTAGCTCAGTGTGATTGAGATTAGCAATTAAAGAAGATGGCAATGGTATTAAGAGTGGAACCTAAAACCTCGTGAATGAAAATCAACAACTCTCATTTCTCAAACATGGAGTATGTAGAAGATAAGGCGCAGTTAGTGAATAAAACAGAGTTTAGAGTTTTATTAGACATTTCAAATTTTTAACTCTAAATTGGATGGTCAACACGGTGTCAATCAACGCCAATTCTTTGACTGGGCACCAAACTCAGATATTGACAAAGTTAGGCATCAAACGCGAAAGTGTACCATTTTACAGGAACCAAACTCAAAATATCCCTTCTAATAATGAACTTATAATCTTCTAAAAAGGTCATAGATTACCTATAATAAAACACGGAAAGAAGGAGATAAGGTTTGCAACCGTTAATAACTTCTCAACGATTATGGGATCTTCTTTAAGCTAGATAATCATTGCAAAATTTGAATAAAATACCATAAACACAAATGACTCAAGGAAGTCCGCAGGCTTTGTTAGATGTCGGAACTCTATGATCAAAACCAAATCAGGAAACCGAAAGACTCCCCTTTAATAGAAAATTTTAAGAAAAAATATTTCCTTCACAAATTACATGTCTAGAGGCTTGAGAGTCGAAAAAAGCTTGCATTTTGGATGCATTGACTCAAGGAAGTCCAGTGACTTCGTTAGAAGTCGAAATCCTTTTTTTAAAACCAAACTATCAACTAGATAAACTCATTTTTATTATCAAATATTCTAAAAAATGATTTTGGTAAATAATAATACATTTAAAGGCTCTACATGTTATCCAAATTGCATTTCTACGTATGTTGATTCCAAAAATAAAGAGGGAAGTCATCCTTTACATTGAAAATAAGGATGAAACACCAATTGTTAAGCGTCCAAATCCTAAAAAACTTCTTGTATACTGTGGGGAACTGAAAGACAGAGGTAACAGAAAAAGAATGAGGTCATTCCCACTTCGTATGAAGAAGTTATGGGCAAAATATTCGAAAAACAGATTACACAAACCCTTGGGGGACAAGGAGAGTTATATAAGTAGACAATATTTATAATAAGGGGTATTTTGAGTTTGGTGCCTATAAAATGGCACACCCTTGCCTTTTGTACCTAACTTTGTCGGAATTTGAGTTTGGTGTTGGTCCCAACCAAGCAGTTGACTTAACGGATGACTGGTGGACCGTTCACAAGTTGTGTTGGTGCACAACTTGTTACTCGGCCCCCGCCAACTTTTGTAAATAAATACGTGTCTTTGTGATTAATTTTTTAAACAATCATTATTTAATTTAACTAGTTCACTAACACGGACCACGGTAGGGAAATCTCTCTAAATCATTTTCCAAACACGTTACGAGCGTTCCAGAGAAATAAGGCTGACTTATCTGACTGCCATGATAACTATGGATTTACATAAAAATGGAAAAAAAATTAATTAATACAATAATGATTAATTTGAAAAATGAATAGGGTCATTTACATGGATTCATTTTTTCAATACAATAATGGTTAGTTTGAAGGTTTAAGGAAAAATGAAACAAGTTGTGCACCAACACAGCTTGTGAACGGTCCACCAGTCATCCGTTAAGTCAACTGCTTGGTTGGGACCCACACCAAACTCAAATTCCGACAAAGTTAGGTACAAAAGGCAAGGGTGTGCCATTTTATAGGCACCAAACTCAAAATACCCCTTATTATAAATATTGTCTACTTATATAACTCTCTTTGTCCCCCAAGGGTTTGTGTAATCTGTTTTTCGAATATTTTGCCCATAACTTCTTCATACGAAGTGGGAATGACCTCATTATTTTTCTGTTACCTATGTCTTTCAGTTCCCCACAGTATAAAGGAAAAAATTTAGGTTTTGTACGCTTAACAATTGGTGTTTCATCCTTGTTTTCAATGTAAAGGATGACTCCCCTCTTTATTTTTGGAATAAACATACGTAGAAATGCAATTTGGATAATATGTAGAGCCTTTAAATGTATTATTTTTTACCACAATCATTTTTTAGAAAATTTTATAATAAAAATGAGTTTATCTAGTTTATAGTTTGGTTTTAAAAAAAGGATTTCGACTTCTAACGAAGTCACTGGACTTCCTTGAGTCAATGCATCCAAAATGCAAGCTTTTTTCGAATCTCAAGCCTCTATACATGTAATTTGTGCAGGAAATATTTTTTCTGAAAATTTTCTTTTAAAGGGGGGTCTTTTGTTTCATGATTTGGTCTTGATCATAGAGTTACGACATCTGACGAAGCCTGCGGAATTCCTTGAGTCATTTGTGTTTATGGGATTTTATTCAAATTTTGCAATGATTATCTAGCTTATGTCAGCCTTATTTCTATGGAACGCCCGTAACGTGTTTGGAAAATAATCTAGAGAGATTTCCCTACCGTGGTCCGTGTTAGTGAACTACTTAAATTAAATAATTATTGTTTAAACAATTATTCACAAAGACACGTATTTATTTACAAAAGTTGGCGGGGGGCCGAGCAACAAGTTGTGCTCCAACACAGCTTGTGAACGGTCCACCAGTCATCCGTTATGTCAACTGCTTGATTGGGACCCACACAAAACTAAAATTCCGACAAATTTAGGTACCAAAGGCAAAGGTGTGCCATTTTATAGGCACCAAACTCAAAATACCCCTTATTATAAATATTGTCTACTTATATAACTCTCTTTGTCCCCCAAGGGTTTGTGTAATCTCTTTTTCGACTATTTTGCTCATAACTTCTTCATACAAAGTGGGAATGACCTCACTCTTTTTCTGTTACCTCTGTCTTTCAGTTCCCCACAATATAAAGGTAAATTTTTAGGATTTGGACGCTTAGAAATTGGTGTTTTACCCTTATTTTCAATTTAAAGGATGACTTCCCTCTTTATTTTTGGAACCAACATACGTAGAAATTCAATTTGGATAACATGTAGAGCCTTTAAATGTATTATTATTTACCACAATCATTTTTTTAGAAAATTTTATAATAAAAATTAGTTTATCTAGTTTATAGTTTGGTTTTAAAAAAAGACTTCTAACGAAGTCAATGGACTTCCTTGAGTCAATGCATCCAAAATGCAAGCTTTTTTCGACTCTCAAGCCTCTAGACATGTAATTTGTGCAGGAAATATTTTTTCTGAAATTTTTCTATTAAAGGGGAGTCTTTCTATTTCATGATTTGGTTTTGATCATAGAGTTCCGACATCTAACGAAGCCTGCGGACTTCCTTGAGTCATTTGTGTTTATGGTATTTTATTCAAATTTTGCAATGATTATCTAGCTTAAAGAAGATCCCATAATCGTTGAGAAGTTATTAACGGTTGCAAACCTTATCTCCTTCTTTCCATGTTTTATTATAGGTAATCTATGACCTTTTTAAGAGATTAGAAGTTCATTATTAGAAGGAATATTTCGAGTTTGGTGCCTATAAAATGGTACACTTTCGCGTTTGGTGCCTAACTTTGTCAATATCTGAGTTGGTGCCCAGTCAACGAATTGGCGTTGGTTAACACCGTGTTGACCATCCAATTTAGAGTTAGAAATGTGAAATGTCTAATAAAATTCTAAACTCCATTTTATTCACTAACTGCGCCTTATCTTCTAAATACTCCATGTTTGAGAAATGAGAGTTGTTGATTTCATACACGAGGTTTTAGGTTCCACTCTTAATACCATTGCCATCTTCTTTCATTACTAATCTCAAATCATACACTGAGCTACTGTTATTTTCTCATATGACCACCCATTTACACAAAATTAAATCCAAAGTACAAGCATAGCTCCCTTCATTGTTTACCCGTAAATCATCCATAATCTACCTCTCATGTAGACCCCAATAATCGTTTCCTTAAACCTTCAATTAACCATTATTGTACTGAACAAATGAATCCATGTAAATGACCCTATTCATTTTTCAAATCAATCATTTTCGTATTAATTAAATTTGTTTCCCATTTGATGTAAATCCATATTTATCATGTTAGTTAGATTATGTCAGCCTTATTTCTCTGGAACGCCCGTAACGTGTTTGGAAAATACTCTAGAGAGATTTCCCTACCGTGGTCCGTGTTAGTGAACTACTTAAATTAAATAATTATTGTTTAAACAATTATTCACAAAGACACGTATTTATTTACAAAAGTTGGCGGGGGCCGAGCAACAAGTTATGCTCCAACACAGATGAACGGTCCACCAGTCATCCGTTAAGTCAACTGCTTGATTGGGACCCACACCAAACTAAAATTCCGACAAAGTTAGGTACCAAAGGCAAAGGTGTGCCATTTTATAGGCAACAATCTCAAAATACCCCTTATTATAAATATTGTCTACTTATATTACTCTCTTTGTCCCCCAAGGGTTTGTGTAATCTCTTTTTCGACTATTTTGCTCATAACTTCTTCATACGAAGTGGGAATGACCGCATTCTTTTTTTGTTACCTCTGTCTTTCAGTTCCCCACAGTATAAAGGGAAATTTTTACGATTTGGACGCTTAGAATTTGGTGTTTTATCCTTATTTTCAATTTAAAGGATGACTTCCCTCTTTATTTTTGGAATCAACATACGTAGAAATGCAATTTGGATAACATGTAGAGCCTTTAAATGTATTATTATTTACCACAATCATTTTTTAGAAAATTTTATAATAAAAATGATTTTATCTAGTTTATAGTTTGGTTTTAAAAAAAGACTTCTAACGAAGTCACTGGACTTCCTTGAGTCAATGCATCCAAAATGCAAGCTTTTTTCGACTCTCAAGCCTCTAGACATGTAATTTGTGCAGGAAATATTTTTTCTGAAAATTTTCTATTAAAGGGGAGTCTTTCTATTTCATGATTTGGTCTTGATCATAGAGTTCCGACATCTAACGAAGCCTGCGGACTTCCTTGAGTCATTTGTGTTTATGGTATTTTATTCAAATTTTGCAATGATTATCTAGCTTAAAGAAGATCCCATAATCGTTGAGAAGTTATTAACGGTTGCAAACCTTATCTCCTTCTTTCCATGTTTTATTATAGGTAATCTATGACCTTTTTAAGAGATTAGAAGTTCATTATTAGAAGGAATATTTCGAGTTTGGTGCCTAACTTTGTCAATATCTGAGTTGGTGCCCAGTCAACGAATTGGCGTTGGTTAACACCGTGTTGACCATCCAATTTAGAGTTAGAAATGTGAAATGTCTAATAAAATTCTAAACTCCATTTTATTCACTAACTGCGCCTTATCTTCTAAATACTCCATGTTTGAGAAATGAGAGTTGTTGATTTCATACACGAGGTTTTAGGTTCCACTCTTAATACCATTGCCATCTTCTTTCATTACTAATCTCAAATCATACACTGAGCTACTGTTATTTTCTCATATGACCACCCATTTACACAAAATTAAATCCAAAGTATAAGCATAGCTCCCTTCATTGTTTACCCGTAAATCATCCATAATCTACCTCTCATGTAGACCCCAATAATCGTTTCCTTAAACCTTCAATTAACCATTATTGTACTGAACAAATGAATCCATGTAAATGACCCTATTCATTTTTCAAATTAATCATTTTCGTATTAATTAAATTTGTTTCCCATTTGATGTAAATCCATATTTATCATGTTAGTTAGATTATGTCAGCCTTATTTCTCTGGAACGCCCGTAACGTGTTTGGAAAATACTCTAGAGAGATTTCCCTACCGTGGTCCGTGTTAGTGAACTACTTAAATTAAATAATTATTGTTTAAACAATTATTCACAAAGAAACGTATTTATTTACAAAAGTTGGCGGGGAGCCGAGCAACAAGTTGTGCTCCAACACAGCTTGTGAACGGTCCACCAGTCATCCGTTAAGTCAACTGCTTGATTGGGACCCACACAAAACTAAAATTCCAACAAATTTAGGTACCAAAGGCAAAGGTGTGCCATTTTATAGGCACCAAACTCAAAATACCCCTTATTATAAATATTGTCTACTTATATAACTCTCTTTGTCCCCCAAGGGTTTGTATAATCTCTTTTTCGACTATTTTGCTCATAACTTCTTCATACGAAGTGGGAATGACCTCATTCTTTTTCTGTTACTTCTGTCTTTCTGTTCCCCACAGTATACAGGAAAACAATTTAGGTTTTGTATGTTTAACAATTGGTGTTTCATCCTTATTTTCAATGTAAAGGATGACTTCCCTCTTTATTTTTGGAATCAACATACGTAGAAATGCAATTTGGATAACATGTAGAGCCTTTAAATGTATTATTTTTTACCACAATCATTTTTTAGAAAATTTTATAATAAAAATGAGTTTATCTAGTTTATAGTTTGGTTTTAAAAAAAGGATTTCGACTTCTAACGAAGTCACTGGACTTCCTTGAGTCAATGCATCCAAAATGCAAGCTTTTTTCGAATCTCAAGCCTCTATACATGTAATTTGTGCAGGAAATATTTTTTCTGAAAATTTTCTTTTAAAGGGGGGTCTTTTGTTTCATGATTTGGTCTTGATCATAGAGTTACGACATCTGACGAAGCCTGCGGAATTCCTTGAGTCATTTGTGTTTATGGGATTTTATTCAAATTTTGCAATGATTATCTAGCTTATGTCAGCCTTATTTCTATGGAACGCCCGTAACGTGTTTGGAAAATAATCTAGAGAGATTTCCTTACCGTGGTCCGTGTTAGTGAACTACTTAAATTAAATAATTATTGTTTAAACAATTATTCACAAAGACACGTATTTATTTACAAAAGTTGGCGGGGGGCCGAGCAACAAGTTGTGCTCCAACACAGCTTGTGAACGGTCCACCAGTCATCCGTTAAGTCAACTGCTTGATTGGGACCCACACAAAACTAAAATTCCGACCAATTTAGGTACCAAAGGCAAAGGTGTGCCATTTTATAGGCACCAAACTCAAAATACCCCTTATTATAAATATTGTCTACTTATATAACTCTCTTTGTCCCCCAAGGGTTTGTGTAATCTCTTTTTCGACTATTTTGCTCATAACTTCTTCATACAAAGTGGGAATGACCTCACTCTTTTTCTGTTACCTCTGTCTTTCAGTTCCCCACAGTATAAAGGTAAATTTTTAGGATTTGGACGCTTAGAAATTGGTGTTTTACCCTTATTTTCAATTTAAAGGATGACTTCCCTCTTTATTTTTGGAACCAACATACGTAGAAATTCAATTTGGATAACATGTAGAGCCTTTAAATGTATTATTATTTACCACAATCATTTTTTTAGAAAATTTTATAATAAAAATTAGTTTATCTAGTTTATAGTTTGGTTTTAAAAAAAGACTTCTAACGAAGTCAATGGACTTCCTTGAGTCAATGCATCCAAAATGCAAGCTTTTTTCGACTCTCAAGCCTCTAGACATGTAATTTGTGCAGGAAATATTTTTTCTGAAATTTTTCTATTAAAGGGGAGTCTTTCTATTTCATGATTTGGTTTTGATCATAGAGTTCCGACATCTAACGAAGCCTGCGGACTTCCTTGAGTCATTTGTGTTTATGGTATTTTATTCAAATTTTGCAATGATTATCTAGCTTAAAGAAGATCCCATAATCGTTGAGAAGTTATTAACGGTTGCAAACCTTATCTCCTTCTTTCCATGTTTTATTATAGGTAATCTATGACCTTTTTAAGAGATTAGAAGTTCATTATTAGAAGGAATATTTCGAGTTTGGTGCCTATAAAATGGTACACTTTCGCGTTTGGTGCCTAACTTTGTCAATATCTGAGTTGGTGCCCAGTCAACGAATTGGCGTTGGTTAACACCGTGTTGACCATCCAATTTAGAGTTAGAAATGTGAAATGTCTAATAAAATTCTAAACTCCATTTTATTCACTAACTGCGCCTTATCTTCTAAATACTCCATGTTTGAGAAATGAGAGTTGTTGATTTCATACACGAGGTTTTAGGTTCCACTCTTAATACCATTGCCATCTTCTTTCATTACTAATCTCAAATCATACACTGAGCTACTGTTATTTTCTCATATGACCACCCATTTACACAAAATTAAATCCAAAGTATAAGCATAGCTCCCTTCATTGTTTACCCGTAAATCATCCATAATCTACCTCTCATGTAGACCCCAATAATCGTTTCCTTAAACCTTCAATTAACCATTATTGTACTGAACAAATGAATCCATGTAAATGACCCTATTCATTTTTCAAATTAATCATTTTCGTATTAATTAAATTTGTTTCCCATTTGATGTAAATCCATATTTATCATGTTAGTTAGATTATGTCAGCCTTATTTCTCTGGAACGCCCGTAACGTGTTTGGAAAATACTCTAGAGAGATTTCTCTACCCTGGTCCGTGTTAGTGAACTACTTAAATTAAATAATTATTGTTTAAACAATTAATCACAAAGACACGTATTTATTTAAAAAAGTTGGCGGGGGCCGAGCAACAAGTTGTGCTCCAACACAGCTTGTGAACGGTCCACCAGTCATCCGTTAAGTCAACTGCTTGATTGGGACCCACACCAAACTCAAATTCCGACAAAGTTAGGTACCAAAGGCAAAGGTGTGCCATTTTATAGGCACCAAACTCAAAATACCCCTTATTATAAATATTGTCTACTTATATAACTCTCTTTGTCCCCCAAGGTTTTGTGTAAAATCTTTTTCGACTATTTTGCTCATAAACTCTTCATACGAAGTGGGAATGACCTCATTATTTTTCTGTTACCTCTGTCTTTCAGTTCCCCACAGTTTACAGGAAACTTTTAGGATTTGGACGCTTAGAAATAGGTGTTTCATCCTTATTTTCAATGTAAAGGATGACTTCCCTCTTTATTTCTTGAATCAACATAAGTAGAAATGCAATTTGGATAACATGTAGAGCCTTTAAATATATTATTTTTTACCACAATCATTTTTTAGAAAATTTTATCATAAAAATGAGTTTATATAGTTTATTGTTTGGTTTTAAAAAAAGGATTTCGACTTCTAACGAAGTCACTGGACTTCTTTGAGTCAATGCTTTCAAAATGGAAGCTTTTTTCGACTCTCAAGCCTCTAGACATGTAATTTGTGCAGGAAATATTTTTTCTGAAAACTTTCTATGAAAGGGGATTCTTTCTGTTTCATGATTTGGTCTTGATAATAGAGTTCCGACATCTAACGAATCCTGCGGACTTCCTTGAGTCATTTGTGTTTATGGTATTTTATTCAAATTTTGCAATGATTATCTAGCTTAAAGAAGATCCCATAATCGTTGAGAAGTTATTAACGGTTGCAAACCTTATCTCCTTCTTTCCATGTTTTATTATAGGTAATCTATGACCTTTTTAAGAGATTAGAAGTTCATTATTAGAAGGAATATTTCGAGTTTGGTGCCTAACTTTGTCAATATCTGAGTTGGTGCCCAGTCAACGAATTGGCGTTGGTTAACACCGTGTTGACCATCCAATTTAGAGTTAGAAATGTGAAATGTCTAATAAAATTCTAAACTCCATTTTATTCACTAACTGCGCCTTATCTTCTAAATACTCCATGTTTGAGAAATGAGAGTTGTTGATTTCATACACGAGGTTTTAGGTTCCACTCTTAATACCATTGCCATCTTCTTTCATTACTAATCTCAAATCATACACTGAGCTACTGTTATTTTCTCATATGACCACCCATTTACACAAAATTAAATCCAAAGTACAAGCATAGCTCCCTTCATTGTTTACCCGTAAATCATCCATAATCTACCTCTCATGTAGACCCCAATAATCGTTTCCTTAAACCTTCAATTAACCATTATTGTACTGAACAAATGAATCCATGTAAATGACCCTATTCATTTTTCAAATCAATCATTTTCGTATTAATTAAATTTGTTTCCCATTTGATGTAAATCCATATTTATCATGTTAGTTAGATTATGTCAGCCTTATTTCTCTGGAACGCCCGTAACGTGTTTGGAAAATACTCTAGAGAGATTTCCCTACCGTGGTCCGTGTTAGTGAACTACTTAAATTAAATAATTATTGTTTAAACAATTATTCACAAAGACACGTATTTATTTACAAAAGTTGGCGGGTGGCCGAGCAACAAGTTATGCTCCAACACAGCTTGTGAACGGTCCACCAGTCATCCGTTAAGTCAACTGCTTGATTGGGACCCACACAAAACTAAAATTCCAACAAATTTAGGTACCAAAGGCAAAGGTGTGCCATTTTATAGGCACCAAACTCAAAATACCCCTTATTATAAATATTGTCTACTTATATAACTCTCTTTGTCCCCCAAGGGTTTGTGTAATCTCTTTTTCGACTATTTTGCTCATAACTTCTTGATACAAAGTGGGAATGACCTCATTCTTTTTCTGTTACCTCTGTCTTTCAGTTCCCCACAGTATAAAGGTAAATTTTTAGGATTTGGACGCTTAGAAATTGGTGTTTTACCCTGATTTTCAATTTAAAGGATGACTTCCCTCTTTATTTTTGGAACCAACATACGTAGAAATTCAATTTGGATAACATGTAGAGCCTTTAAATGTATTATTATTTACCACAATCATTTTTTTAGAAAATTTTATAATAAAAATTAGTTTATCTAGTTTATAGTTTGGTTTTAAAAAAAGACTTCTAACGAAGTCAATGGACTTCCTTGAGTCAATGCATCCAAAATGCAAGCTTTTTTCGACTCTCAAGCCTCTAGACATGTAATTTGTGCAGGAAATATTTTTTCTGAAAATTTTCTATTAAAGGGGAGTCTTTCTATTTCATGATTTGGTCTTGATCATAGAGTTCCGACATCTAACGAAGCCTGCGGACTTCCTTGAGTCATTTGTGTTTATGGTATTTTATTCAAATTTTGCAATGATTATCTAGCTTAAAGAAGATCCCATAATCGTTGAGAAGTTATTAACGGTTGCAAACCTTATCTCCTTCTTTCCATGTTTTATTATAGGTAATCTATGACCTTTTTAAGAGATTAGAAGTTCATTATTAGAAGGAATATTTCGAGTTTGGTGCCTATAAAATGGTACACTTTCGCGTTTGGTGCCTAACTTTGTCAATATCTGAGTTGGTGCCCAGTCAACGAATTGGCGTTGGTTAACACCGTGTTGACCATCCAATTTAGAGTTAGAAATGTGAAATGTCTAATAAAATTCTAAACTCCATTTTATTCACTAACTGCGCCTTATCTTCTAAATACTCCATGTTTGAGAAATGAGAGTTGTTGATTTCATACACGAGGTTTTAGGTTCCACTCTTAATACCATTGCCATCTTCTTTCATTACTAATCTCAAATCATACACTGAGCTACTGTTATTTTCTCATATGACCACCCATTTACACAAAATTAAATCCAAAGTATAAGCATAGCTCCCTTCATTGTTTACCCGTAAATCATCCATAATCTACCTCTCATGTAGACCCCAATAATCGTTTCCTTAAACCTTCAATTAACCATTATTGTACTGAACAAATGAATCCATGTAAATGACCCTATTCATTTTTCAAATTAATCATTTTCGTATTAATTAAATTTGTTTCCCATTTGATGTAAATCCATATTTATCATGTTAGTTAGATTATGTCAGCCTTATTTCTCTGGAACGCCCGTAACGTGTTTGGAAAATACTCTAGAGAGATTTCTCTACCCTGGTCCGTGTTAGTGAACTACTTAAATTAAATAATTATTGTTTAAACAATTAATCACAAAGACACGTATTTATTTAAAAAAGTTGGCGGGGGCCGAGCAACAAGTTGTGCTCCAACACAGCTTGTGAACGGTCCACCAGTCATCCGTTAAGTCAACTGCTTGGTTTGGACCCACACCAAACTCAAATTCCGACAAAGTTAGGTACCAAAGGAAAAGGTGTGCCATTTTATAGGCACCAAACTCAAAATACCCCTTATTATAAATATTGTATACTTATATAACTCTCTTTGTCCCCCAAGGGTTTGTGTAATCTCTTTTTCGACTATTTTGCTCATAACTTCTTCATACGAAATGACCTCATTCTTTTTCTGTTACCTCTGTCTTTAAGTTCCCCACAGTATACAGGAAAAAAATTTAGGATTTGGACGCTTATCAATTGGTGTTTGATCCTTATTTTCAATGTAAAGGATGACTTCCCTCTTTATTTTTGGAATCAACATACGTAGAAATGCAATTTGGATAACATGTAGAGCCTTTAAATGTATTATTGTTTACCACTATCATTTTTTAGAAAATTTTGTAATAAAAATGAGTTTATCTAGTTTATAGTTTGGTTTTAAAAAAAGGATTTCGACTTCTAACGAAGTCACTGAACTTCCTTGAGTCAATGCATCCAAAATGCAAGCTTTTTTCAACTCTCAAGCCTCTAGACATGTAATTTGTGCAGTAAATATTTTTTCTGAAAATTTTCTCTTAAAGGGGAGTCTTTCTGTTTCATGATTTTGTCTTGATAAGAGAGTTCCGACATCTAACGAAGCTTACAGACTTCCTTGAGTCATTTGTATTTATGATATTTTATTCAAATTTTGCAATGATTATCTAGCTTAAAGATGATCCCAGAATCGTTGCGAAGTTATTAACGGTTGCAAACCTTATATCCTTCTTTCCATGTTTTATTATAGGTAACCTATGACCTTTTTAAGAGATTAGAAGTTCATTATTAGAAGGGATATTTCGAGTTTGGTGCCTATCAAATGGTACACTTTCGCCTTTGGTGCCTAACTTTGTCAATATCTGAGTTTGGTGCCCAGTCAACGAATTGGCGTTGATTGACACCGTGTTGACCATCCAATTTAGAGTTAAAAATGTGAAATGTCTAATAAAATTCTAAACCCCGTTGTATTCACTAACTACGCCTTATCTTCTACATACTCGATGTTTGAGAAACGAGAGTTGTTGATTTCATTCACGAGGTTTTAGGTTCCACTCTTAATACCATTGCCATCTTCTTTCATTGTTAATCTCAAATCATACACTGATCTACTGTTATTTTCTCATATGACCACATGTTTACACCTAATTAAATCCAAAGTATAAGCATAGCTCCCTTCATTGTTTACCGGTAAATCATCCAAAATCTATCTCTCATGTAAACCCCAATAATCGTTTCCTTAAACCTTCAAACTAACCATTATTGTATTGAACAAAAGAATCCATGTATAAGACCCTATTCATTTTTCAAATTAATCATTTTTGTATTAATTAAATTTGTTTCCATTTTATGTAAATCCATAGTTATCATGGCACTCAGATAAGTCAGTCGTATTTCTCTGGAACGCCCGTAACGTGTTTGGAAAATGCTCTAGAGAGATTTCCCTACCGTGGTCCGTGTTAGTGAACTAGTTAAATTAAATAATTATTATTTAAACAATTATTCACAAAGACACGTATTTATTTACAAAAGTTAGCGGGTGGCCGAGCAACAAGTTGTGCTCCAACACATCTTGTGAACGGTCAACCAGTCATCCGTTAAGTCAATTGCTTGATTGGGACCCACACAAAACTCAACTTCCGACAAAGTTAGGTACAAAAGGCAAGGGTGTTCCATTTTATAGGCACCAAACTCAAAATATCCCTTATTATAAATTTTGTATACTTTTATAACTCTCTTTGTCTCCCAAGGTTTTGTGTAATCTCTTTTTCGACTATTTTGCTCATAACTTCTTCATACGAAGTGGGAATAACCTCATTCTTTTTCTGTTACCAATGTCTTTCAGTTTCCCACAGTATACAGGAAATTTTTTAGGATTTGGACGCTTAGCAGTTGGTGTTTCATCCTTATTTTCAATGTAAAGGATGACTTCCCTCTTTATTTTTGGAATCAACATACGTAGAAATGCAATTTGGATAACATGTAGAGCCTTTAAATGTATTCAATATTTACCACAATCATTTTTTAGAAAATTTCATAATAAAAATGAGTTTATCTAGTTTATAGTTTGGTTTTAAAAAAAGGATTTTGACTTCTAACGAAGTCACTGGACTTCCTTGAGTCAATGCATCCAAAATGCAAGCTTTTTTCGACTCTCAAGCCTCTAGACATGTAATTTGTGCAGGGAATATTTTTTCTGAAAATTTTCTATTAAAGGAGAGTATTTCTGTTTCATGATTTGGTCTTGATCATAGAGTTCCGACATCTAACGAAGCCTGCGGACTTCCTTGAGTCATTTGTGTTTATGGTATTTTATTCAAATTTTGCAATGATTATCTAGCTTAAAGAAGATTCCATAATCGTTGAGAAGTTATTAATGGTTGAAAACCTTATCTCATTCTTTCAATTTTTTATTATAGGTAATCTATGACCTTTTTAAAAGATTAGAAGTTCATTATTAGAAGGTATATTTCGAGTTTGGTGCCTATAAAATGGTACACTTTCGCGTTTGGTTCCTAATTTTGTCAATATCTGAGTTTGGTGCCCAGTCAACGAATTGGCGTTGATTGATCGTGTTGACCATCCAATTTAGAGTTAAAAATGTGAAATTTTTAATAAAATTCTAACCTCCGTTTTATTCACTATCTGCGCCCTATCTTCTACATACTCCATGTTTGATAAATGAGAGTTGTTGATTTTCATTCACGAGGTTTTAGGTTCCACTCTTAATACCATTGCCATCTTCTTTCATTGCTAATCTAAAATCATACACTGAGCCACCCTTATTTTCTCATATGACCACCTGTTTACTCAAAATTAAATCCAAAGTATAAGCATAGATCCCTTCATTGTTTACCGGTAAATCATCCAAAATCTATCTCTCATGTAAACCCCAATAATTGTTTCCTTAAACCTTCAAACTAACCATTATTGTATTGAACAAATGAATCCATGTAAATGACCCTATTCAATTTTCAAATTAATCATTATTGTATTAATTAAATTTGTTTCCATTTTATGTAAATCCATAGTTATCATGGCAGTCAGATAAGTCTGTCTTATTTCTCCGAAACGCTCGTAACGTGTTTGGAAAATGATCTAGAGAGATTTCCCTGCCGTGGTCCGTGTTAGTGAACTAGTTAAATTAAATAATGATTGTTTAAACAATTATTCACAAAGACACGTATTTATTTTCAAAAGTTGGCGGGGGTCCGAGCAACAAGTTGTGCTCCAACACAGCTTGTGAACGGTCCACCAGTCATCAGTTAAGTCAACTGCTTGATTGGGACCCACACCAAACTCAAATTCCGACAAAGTTAGGTACCAAAGGCAAAGGTGTACCATTTTATAAGCACCAAACACAAAATACCCCTTTTTATAAATATTGTCTACTTATATAACTCTCTTTGTCCCCCAAGGGTTTGTGTAATCTCTTTTTCGACTATTTTGCTCATAACTTCTTCATACGAAGTGGGAATGACCTCATTATTTTTCTGTTACTTCTGTCTTTCAGTTCCCCACAGTATACAGGAAAACAATTTAGGTTTTGGATGCTTAACAATTGGTGTTTCATCCTTATTTTCAATGTAAAGGATGACTTCCCTCTTTATTTTTGGAATCAACATACGTAGAAATGCAATTTGGATAACATGTAGATCCTTTAAATGTATTATTGTTTACCACAATCATTTTTTAGAAAATTTTATAATAAAAATGAGTTTATCTAGTTTATAGTTTGGTTTTAAAAAAAAAATTTCAACTTCTAACGAAGTCACTGAACTTCCTTGAGTCAATGCATCCAAAATGCAAGCTTTTTTCGACTCTCAAGCCTCTAGACATGTAATTTGTGCAGGGAATATTTTTTCTGAAAATTTTCTATTAAAGGGGAGTATTTCTGTTTCAAGATTTGGTCTTGATCATAGAGTTCCGACATCTAACGAAGCCTGCGGACTTCCTTGAGTCATATGTGTTTATGGTATTTTATTCAAATTTTGCAATGATTATCTAGCTTAAAGAAGATCCCATAATCGTTGAGATGTTATTAACGGTTGAAAACCTTATCTCATTCTTTCAATGTTTTATTATAGGTAATCTATGACCTTTTTAAAAGATTAGAAGTTCATTATTAGAAGGGATATTTCGAGTTTGGTGCCTATAAAATGGTACACTTTCGCGTTTGGTGCCTAATTTATAAATATCTGAGTTTGGTGCCCAGTCAACGAATTGGCGTTGATTGACCGTGTTCACCATCCAATTTAGAGTTAAAAATGTGAAATATCTAATAAAATTCTAACCTCCGTTTTATTCACTAACTGCGCCCTATCTTCTACATACTCCATGTTTGAGAAATGAGAGTTGTTGATTTTCATTCACGAGGTTTTAGGTTCCACTCTCAATACCATTTCCATCTTATTTCATTGCTAATATAAAATTATACACTGAGCTACCCTTATTTTATCATATGACCACCTGTTTACAAAAAATTAAATCCAAAGTATAAACATAGCTCCCTTCATTGTTTAACGGTAAATCATCCAAAATCTATCTCTCATGTAAACCCCAATAATCGTTTCCTTAAACCTTCAAACTAACCATTATTGTATTGAACAAATGAATCCATGTAAATGACCCTATTCATTTTTCAAATTAATCATTATTGCATTAATTAAATTTGTTTCCACTTTATGTAAATCCATAGTTATCATGGCAGTCAGATAAGTCAGCCTTATATCTCTGGAACGCTCGTAACGTGTTTGGAAAATGATCTAGAGAGATTTCCCTACCGTGGTCC